>NC_056744.1:518145555-518275555 GCF_019279795.1 Protopterus annectens
GCAGCAAGAACGGATCAGTGATCCGCTGATAGCTATTACTAAATTAGCACCGAATTATCACCAGCTGCTACTTGTTTTGATCACTGAATGACCCGGATAGAGCACAGCAAGACACAGTCCGACTGCACCTGCTTCACTTGAGAAAGTTGTGCTAAAAAAACACACCTACTTTCCTTCATACAGGGGAAACAGAAAACCATTCTGGATCTTCATAGCTAACGATAGCACACTAAATTAAATGTACTCTAATGGCAGAGTGGATGAAAGGTTCAACAGGTGGACTTTAATTTCACTTTCAGCAGACAGACTTTGAACTCAATCACTGGATTTTCTTCTGTTACTCTGCAAGATGTCAGACCATTTCACTTTGAAATTATGATGTTTGTTAAATTTGCAATTAAAAAGTTATATATTCTGAACTCAATACTATTCTCATCAAAAATAAACTTTGCATTACAGCCATAATTAGGATTTTATTTGTTGTAGTTTCTGTATACCAGTACCTGTAAATCTATTTTTAACTTACATTTATTGACATTGTTACTTTATCTTCTATGGTTCAAAAGCCCACCTATCCAGTAGGTATCAGTCAATAAAATGGCACTCCACCCTCTCTCTCTCCATACCTCCCAGTCCCAGTCACTACCAGTGTACCACAAGGCTCTCTCCTTAGTCCCCTCATCTTTAACACTCTCACCAACACCCTCCACACACTCAAACAAAAGGCCTCCCTAATATAGTACACAGATGACTCCACACTTATTTACACATCTGACAACATGGCACACCTCAAAAAAAAAATGTAACTGCAACTGAAACATGGCTTTGTGACTCATAACTCATGCTCAGCCCTTTTTCCCCAAATCTCTCTTCCATGATTAAATAAAATTTAAAGCCCCCTTTCTTAGGTTCATAGGTTCATACTAGGCTATCTGCCCTAGGCATTGGTGAGGTACTTTTGGGGGTCTCCCAGTTGCTGCAGGTGTCTGTAGGTACATCCCAAATTGTACCCAATTATGGGCTTGATGAGGGATGAGTAAGAAGGCATGATGACCTCCCCTAGATATAGAATGAATCCCTTCTGATTGAGGTGGGCTATATAAAATTTCTTTCCACTTTGGCACTTTGGTTTGTCAATGTCAAGAGATTGTTATCAACTTCCCCCCCCAGGTCACTACTTCTTTTTCTCTGTAACTTATTACTCAGCTGGAGAGTCTATTATGGCTCCAGTTTGCAGTCATCTCTTGAACTTGGTCAGCCAGTCCTTCACTTGTAACTGGTTTGGAGTCTGACATGGCTCCAGCTATTCTAACCATGTGGGTTCTGTCCTTGAGCCAGTTTTGATAATATAACCACTGAAGTCACTTCTCAGAGCAAATTATTAGGGATTATAGTAGATAATAATCTTAAATTTGACCTACATATACACAACTACATAAACAAAAATTACTGAAAAACAGAGATGCTTAGTAGCACCAAAAACTTTCTCACTGACACAATTAAAGCTACACTTGCCACTACATACCTCCTCCCCATCCTTCTTTATGGTGTTTCCATCCTTAATAACCTTCAAGCATTAGAAAAATCAAAACTTGAACAATGCTATAAAAAAGTTGATAAATTTGCAGCAAATACCCTTTTCAGAACCACAACTGTATAACACTAAAAAGCTTAAACTGGTTAGAACTGCCCCATCAGCTAACAAATACACAGTTTCTTACTACCTATAAAATTATCCAGCATCCACCTCTTGCCCATCACTAAATAAAAAAAAAAATTCTAGAAAACTATGTTTCCAGTCAGTTTTTACGATCCAGTGACGAAAAACTCCTGTCTGTCCCAAACCTATCAAATCTGCTGGGCATTGTCTGTACTCGTACCAGGTTACTAAGGCCTGGAACTCCTTATCTCTATCCATCAGGTCAATACCCTCCATCCCATCCTTCAAAACCATTCTGAAAGACTTCCTAGCCAAAAGTTGGCTCAGTTCTTTCTCAACACCAGGATAAACTATATTCCTAAATGTGAACCAATAACTATTCATCCCTTACACCTCCTTACTCTCCCTTCTTCACTCACTTTGTTACTTCTGTCAGTTTCTCACCCTTAACTTTCTGTCTCACTTTGTATTACAATTCTTGTTTGTATTATACTAACTTACCTTTCATTTTTCTATAAACTGAATAAAATTTCTTTAACTATTAAGCCATTGTTATATAACTTCTATCTATTCTTAACCAATGTTTTCATAGTGTCTAATTTGTTATAATTATTTAAACTGTAGCTGTTTTTTGTATGATTTTTAGATTATTGTTCTTAAAATGTTCTGTAATACTTTGGATCTTTTCTCCCCAGGCCTCCACTGAAAATAGGTTCCTACCCTGTTAGACTTTCCTGGTAATCAAAGGTCAGTATAAATGCATTTTAAAACCTGACAGCTTTCAGAACCTACAGAAAAAGGTGAAGTATTTAAAGGCATGTTTTTTAATCCTTTAAAGTGCTTACATACTGCTGTGATAAGTAGATGCTGATGGGACAATTTGCTTTTCCTGAAACTTAGTAAACTATATAGACTGAGTGACCCAAGTACATTCAGAAAAACGAAGTTACTCTCTGTGTGTGTGTGTGTGTGTGTGTGTGTGTGTGTGTGTGTGTGTATATATATATATATATATATATATATATATATATATATATATATATATGTTAATCTCTCTCACATCTCTTGTCACCCTAAAATTCAGAGTTAATGCATTCAAAACAAAATGAGATTCTGCAAAACGCTTTGCAGCATAACTTAACACTAAGTGATTTCTCACTTCTCTTCAATGTTGGAAAAGAGAAAGTTTAACTTTCCTAGCTGTCTGACATGTATAGTATTTAAAACAGACATTTGTTAAAATGCTGTCTCATCTATATTACAAATTAAATGAAGCACAAGACTGAATTTCGAATTATTTAAAAGGCGCATGTTGATCAGTGCATCAATTTTCTCTTGTCACCACTGGACCACCACAGAATTTCCCTGAGGTAATTAGTGAATAGATTGTACCCATGTTGCAATTAGGGCCCCATCTAGGTCATGGTGATCAGTACTGCAACAGGATGCGCGTCTATTCCATCAGAAGTATGTGACATATGTGGGTGCATCAACAACATTTCTGCCCAGCATCCTGGCAGTGTCCATGATTCCCTTGTTTTGCACGCTATCTCTTTCTGCATGGTAGGATGTTCAGTGGTCATCTTTTTTATTTAAGTTGTTATTCATGGTAAGTGTATTGCTGAATAATAAACCACTTTTTTTTCTTTGATTTGTCTCCAAGTCCACTTTTTTTTTTTCAGGTGATTCTGGATATCCAGTGGAATCAAGGCTGATGACACCAGTCAGAAATCCAAGTAGAGCCATAAAAGAAAACTACAACACATCCTTGTCTCAGACCAGTATTGTTACTGAGAGGGTCTTTGATCTCTTGAAGACTCCTTTCAGGTGGTTGGATGAGACTGGGGGTGGCCTTCAGTATGACCCAAGTACTGCATTCAGTACTGCTTGTTACATTCTGTACAAATTGATCATGTGCTGATCTGGTAGTAAAGTGACCCATGCTGTCACTGCAGATCCCAGTTCTAATCCCACTATGACCAATCATGACCAGCTGGTAGCAACAGTAAGAGCTTTCATGTGTCAGGCTTGTGCAAAACAACATGCCCAGATAAAGAGTGGCATCTAGTCCAGAACTATGAACCAGGACATTCAAATTAGCTTTTCCTTTCTTGTAAAAAAGGACAAAGTATAATTGATGGATGCAGTGATATCTTTAGGCTATGCTGTGTGGTGCATGGTCTGTTGTCACTGTTCATATGACATTTCTTCTCATCTTAAATAATTATTTTTTTATTTCATAACAGTTACTCATATGATTTTTGTATAACTGATGCCTACATGGTCAGTGCCTCTTTTCAGTGATGTCAAAAGGCATCATATAATGGATAATCACATTTTTAACTGTTTTGCACAATAAATTCCACAGAGGTGGTGTTCCTATGTATGCATCTATTGAATGCCCTGAAGTTGTTAAATTTGCAAAAAGTTTTTGCTCACTAATTAACATGAGTTCATGCCTTGCAACTGAATGAAAATGCATCACATTGTCTTTTAATAGTATGCAAGGATTCCTCAGCATGAACTGTGGTGATGTCTATAACGGTACACAATAATTTGTGGCCTCAGAAACAAAAATGCATCATTATTTGTGTAGCAGTGAGGGTGAAGTAGCAGCAGTGTTTGTTTACATTGCAGCATACTCATTTTATTAATATTGATACTAGTGCTTCCATGAATACTTGTGCATCACTACTTTTAAGTTATAGGTATAACTATAACTGCCAGCTGTAACAATGGTTATGCATAGAGCATTAATGGTGTTAATGACTACAGTCTTATGTTATGACATACAGCTTTCTTCTTACAGTTTTGTGACATTTTAGACATTATTATTACAGGAATGAAATGCATAAAGCTGAAAAGTCTCCTAAGTTACCTCAAACGTTTTTATAGCCTCACAGGTATGTACTAGGCTAATGAGAATAAGGGCACTTTTAAGCCTAGCCATGCATCCCAGATCTATTTCAAGTTCTGGTACCCTCTATAAGTGTAAACGGATGCTTGGGAGATTAAACATTTGCAAGCAGGGTCAGGGAGATGAACCATTTACAGGCTACCTGTGTCCATTAGAGACATAGGTGCCAAATTAAGGATTAATGTCCTGTTCTCCATCCAATTGTGCAAGTTGCACTTGAATTGGGTTAGGGATGGGAGCCTGAATAGTCTCTGAGACACATGCTTGTCTTTCCAGCAGGTCCAATTTATATCACAGGCAAGTTTAAAGTCTTTAGAATGGGTAATTCTGATGCTTTTTGTTTTGCAGATATTCAGGAGGTCCATCGCACTGACATCTAAAAATGTCTTGTATATCAGGCATAGATATCCTCTCAACAGCCTGTAGGAGAAAGAATACAGGGATAGGGCTTTGAGGCAGTCTGCATAGGACATGTAACTTACACCTTGTATTCTTGTGGTGAAGACCCTCTGTGGATGTTCCATTTGCTGAATGTGCCTGGTTAGGTACTTGCCAAAGGAGGCATTGTACTGAATGATAGATCTGATGAATGTTGAATACAGCAGAGTAATGAGTTCTGTGGAAGAAGATGCCATAACTTTCTTTATAGCACTCCATAGACTTGGATGCCATACCTTTCTTTATATGCACACCATAGACTTAGATGCCGCACCTTTCTTTATATGCACACCATAGACTTAGATGCCGTACCTTTCTTTGTATGCACACCACAGACTTGGATGCCATACCTTTCTTTGTATGCACACCATAGACTTGGATGCCGTACCTTTCTTTGTATGCACACCATAGACTTGGATGCCATACCTTTCTTTATATGCACACCATAGACTTAGATGCCATACCTTTCTTTATATGCACACCATACACTTAGATGCCATACCATTTTTATATTCACACCACAGAATAATTTCCTAACTGCTACAGACACATGATAGTCAAAGGCTAGATTATTGTCTGTGTGTGTTTTCAAATCTCAGACTACTGTGCTGATTATTGTGCTGTCAGTATGATATTTACTGGGGAGGATGACTTCCCAAAGGATACTATTATGCATTTCTTGACATTCAGTTTTAGTCTACATCGCTGACACAAGTGATTTGTGCCAGCCCTTCCTAGAAAATATTAGTGTTGCTGGGAGATTCTATGACTGCTCTAATTTGCAATCATCTGCAAATTTGGTCAGCTAGAGGGCCTTGACATTTGCCTTGATTTCAGAAAAGTAAATTCCAAAAAGGTGCCATCCCAGGACCATTCCCTGAGGGACTCTGCTTGTTACTGGCCTCTTTGTTGAGGTAGACTCCCTAATTCTAACTTGTTGGGTCCTGTCTGTGAGCCATCTGGCTCTCCACTGGGTGACATAATGGTTTATATCTACCTCTTGAGTTTATGAACAATGCCCAAGTAGGGCACTCTGCCACATGCCTTGACCAGGTAGTGTGAGCCACTATGCCCTCATGCAATGTTTTGGTGACCTTTTCAAAGAAGCCCACCAGGATGAGTATGCATGACCTGCCCTTGATGAAACCAAATTAGAATGGGCCCAGTTTTGGAAGTTTTCTATGTCATCATTGATCATTTCCATGATAATTCTTTCCATGGCTTTGTCTTTGAGACTACTGAGAGTTATGGCTGTGTAGTTGCCAGGGTCTGTAGATGGCCCACCTTTGTGCAGAGGGATGACTGCTGCTGTTCTCCATTCAAGAGGCATGGAGCCAGTTTGGTGGCTACACGTAAATAGCAATTCCAGAGGGCCTGATAGGTTCTATTTCATGCTGTTTAGAAGGCATCATGGGATATTCTCTGTCGATGCACTGTTCTTGGTCTTAGAGAGAGTATTGAGGACCTGTTTCCCAGTGATAGTAGAAGGAGTTATATTTGGTGGAATTTCCTGAGGTGGGGTTGAGGGGGAGAGAGGGGTAAAATTACAGTTGAATTTGTCTGCCAGCAGGTTTGCTATATCTTCTGTCTCCATATAGTTAGCTCCATTAACAATGAGCTCTGCACATGATTGTGTATTGCCTTTGAGGTTGCAGACATAGCTAAATAATGCATTGAGATTGTCCTCAGCCTGGGATGCCAAATTTACCTCAAATTTAGTTTTGGTAGACTTTATCTGTCCTGTGTTGTCTGTTAAGATTGAGGAGAGTGCATTTATCCTTCTGGGTCCTATGCCTCGTAATTTTTACCATGGCTTTCTTCATTCTGTTATACAACCTGTTGATGTTATGATTTCACCAGGGTGGCTTATTTTTTGAGATAGTTCTGTAATTACTTATTTTGAGTATACCTGCCTCTATGCAGCTATTAACATGTTTATATTGGGTTTATAAGTACAGTTCTGCATAGACAGCAGTGTTCTCAGGGATTATGGGTGCTTGAAATTTGGCCAGGTTATCACTAAATTGTAGAAAGTCAACCTTACAGTAATTCCTGAACATTCCAGGGTTACCTGGGGTTCTCTGTTTTATTTTTACTTCAAAGGAGACCGTTTTGTGGTCTGACCTTCCCAGGGAAGACATTACACTATGGAGTTTGCAGCACTCGCCCATATTACTGAGGACCAGCTCCAGTATGGTTGCACCCCTGGTTGGTGTAATGACAATCTGGACAGGGAGTTTATGTTTACAAAATTGAGGAATCTCTGTGCCTGCATGTTCGGTATTGTATATGATTCCAAGTTAATAGTGGGGTTATTAAAGTCACTGCTGAGTATGGTATTGGTTTGGGTGGTGAGTGTTACCAATAAGCTTGAATACATTTTATTGGTTTTCTGGGTCATAGAGGAAGACTTATAGCTTGTAAGGTAGTTGTATGGTATTTTGCACATGATGATTTGAATGTGGAGGCGGTCTAGTGCATTCTCCTGTTTAACCAGCCTTGAAGTATATTTATTTCTGATAGTAGCTAGTCTAAATGTATGGAATGGATTATAGCCTTGCACTGTTGTTATGCTTTCCATGGCTTTAAATCATGTCTCAGTGACTGCACAGATGTCAGCATCCTGTAGGGTAATACGAGCTTTTATAGACTGTATTTATTTTGTTGTTTAACTCCTAGAACTGAGCATTAAAACCTTTAGATTTTCTTGGTTTTGATCTGTTATGTCAGAAGTGCTTTCAGTTTGGCATTGCTAAAAAACAGGCATGATGGGGGAGGACACTGTTTTAGCTAATATTAAAAAGCCTAGAGGAGAGAGGTGCAGAACATCCAAGGCAAAGCAGTGTGGTCTGTTAACCATCTCCTTCCAAGCCGACAAATATTGCACTCCCTTCAAATGGCACCAGAAACAAAAAGTCAAATATTAAAGTCTGTCATATTCTGTTCATATTGTAGCATCATCCTTGGAGAAGGTAAAATGCTGCTCATTGCTAGGCTCATACTGAGAACTCTGCAATGTTTCTCTTCATATAGTCTAGGGAGGTACGTCTCAGGTCATTTACACCCACAGGGACTATGACTGAGTCATATTGGTACTTGTGGTCCAATGACCTTAGGTGGATCCTGGCCCGTGATAAGCAGCTGACCATGACTTTCTTTTTACTCAGCCTGGTGAGAAGAATAGCAGTGTGCGTTATAATGGTGTTTCCAATGACCAGAATGGTGGACTGTGTGGTGACTTGCCTTATGGACTTAGATGTAGCGGCTCCATGAGATATGGCAGTATGCATACCTCTCAACATTTTAGAGCAAGAAATGTGGGTGAAGCCATCAGTAATGAGGGAACAAAGACCCAAAAATAGGGACACTTTAAATATTGTTCTTACAAACTTAGAAAATTGATAGAATAACAAGTTTTATATCAACATGTATTTTCTGAAGGGATATGAAGTCTGAAACTCAAATGTATGTCATTATTTTCTGACTTTAATCCTCAATGATTTACCAATGATTGGCCAGAAAACCACAATTTTATGAGAAACAGACCAAAAATATGGGGCAAACATCTTAACATTCTGTGAAAGTCTGTACAGTTGAGAGTTATGTCTGTATGTGTTGATGTGGTTGTTGTTTTGATAGAATGTGTTCAGTACTGGTGAAAATATTTGTCATGTGTACTTCATCTAGGATGTCTTTTGAGTTTTAGGAAGGTTACATTTAGGTGCCTTAGCATCGGTGAGTCTATGTGTCTCTTTGAGCTGTGTGTGGTTGGTGCAGCATGTGCACCATTGACAACCTGACTGACATTAGGAATGCTTTTATGTGAGAGCTTTGCCCCCAGTGACAGTATATCTCTCACATACCTTACCAGTTTGTGTGAGAATTATCTGTGTGTCTGTAACAATTTTTAATAACATATGCCCCTTCAAGTTTAACACTGACGTGTTTGTATGAAGGTGAAATGGTGAAACTGTAAGTAACAAAAATGTAACACCTAAATCACAGAAGGTCAAGGTCAAATGTATTATACATATCTCCTATAGATTGGCTAGGTGACAGTATAAGTTTAAATATAAGGCCTCTTTGGCATATATATGTCCAGACACATGCAACAATTGGAACACTGGTAGAGATACCTTACTAAAAGGATACAAGGTCAAAACAACATGTTCTACATGGACTGACTCAAAGCTCTTTCACTATAGTCAGTATCCTACAGACTGAAAAAATGTGACCTATGTCCTGCATAGAAGGTATCCTCTGACCCATTACTAATGGATTTCCGCACATCAATAAGTTCAGTGGCATCAGAAACTCAGTCTAGGGATCTAAACCTCTTCTGCAACAGCAACAGAAAGGTTTGGAATGGTTAGACCTATCTCACAGAGGATACTGCTGCTGTGGAAGACAATCCCCATCCACATAAAGCAAAGTTCAGCCCCATCCATATGCAAGTAGAACTTACATCTATGGATGACAAACAGAAAATTTACTCAGGGATTGCTCTCTGTACTACTTTCAGATAGAGTCAGCTCCTAAGTGCTTCATCACATGAATGGTTCCCCTCAAATTATCTGTGGTTCGATTTCTTATTAGAGTAATATATAATTTTCAGACATGGGATGGGTAAGGTCAGCTTATGACCAAATAGGATAGGTTATTTTGAGCACAAAAGGGTAAATTAGCTAAGCTAAAAAGGTCATGCTAGGGCAGCTAGCCTAGTACATACTTACGAACCTGTGAACCTATAAAGTAATAAATGCAGTATTCTGTCTATAACTGATTTCATTACTATATATAACTACAAGTATTTATCAAGCATAGAAATTGAAGGCCTACAGTGCATTCAGTGCATTATTGCAACCGTATCTAAAAGATATGTCAGTATATAACTAGTTTTTTGTCTTCCCTGGATTTTATTATGCATATAACCACAAGTATTTATAAAAGATACCTAAAGTGTTTTCTGTACAGTGCTGTAACGAAATGATATGTCAATGTATAAATGCAGTATACTTGTCATTAATTGATATTATTAGATATATAACTACAAGTATTTATAAAGGTAACCATTTGAAAGTTTGGAACCAGTAGAGCAAGTCCTGAAATACAGAGACTGAAATTCTGAAAAAAAAACAGACTTACATATACCAAGACAGAGACGCCATCTTATATTACCTTTTCTCCAAGGTATGCTGATTTTGGAGTTGGTATATATAACGTTGGGATGTAAGGGAGCTTGCCCCTACATGGAGGGGTGCAGGGAGTGAGGCTTGCCCTGTTGCAAAAAGAAATTTAATGGAGAAGAGCGATTTTTGAAATTTGTTTTACGTCTGTGCTTTCAGTCTTTTTTTTTTTTTGGCTTGTTAGCACTGGACATTTCAAGTGTCAACATTTCAGTAAGAAGCCTTTATAAAGGATGGTTTCAGTACAATATTACAAACAAATACATATTGGGCACAAATATGACAGTATTATCATTTATATCACTATAGTAGAGAGCAAAATGTAAACCCCACTAAGATTTTATAGTAATACATTCATTCTTCCTACGTATGTATAAGCACGTCCCATATCAGTGTTTCCATGTATACATAAGCAATTCCCATATCATAGGTTCATAGGTTGATACTGGGCTATCTGCCCTAGGGCATTTATAAGCCTAGCCAGAGTGTGTTTGGCTTTCGCCACCCTTTTAGATTAGTTGACTGTGCCTCTTTATAGTAGGTATAGGTTCATTATAGTAGGTATAGGTTCATATACTGTTCCTATGTATGCATAAGCACTTCCCATGTATACATAAGCACTTCCCATATCACTTTTCCCATGTATACATAACCACTTCCCATATCAGTGTTCCCATGTATACATAAGCACTTCCCATATCAGTGTTTCCATGTATACATAACCACTTCCCGTATCACTGTTTCCATGTATACATAACCACTTCCCATATCAGTGTTTCCATGTATACATAAGCACTTCTCATATCACTGTTCCCAGTTATGCAAATACACTTCCCATATCAGTGTTCCCATGTATACATAAGCACTTCCCATATCACTGTTACCATGTATACATAAGCACTTCTTATATCAGTGCTTGCATCTATATATAAGCACTTCCCATATCAGTGTTTCCATGTATACATAAGCATTTCCCATGTATACATAAGCATTTCCCATATCACTGTTCCATAGTATGCATTAGCACTTCCCATATTAGTATTTCCATATATACATAAGCACTTCCCATATCAGTGTTTCCATGCATGTATAAGCACTTCTCATATCGCTGTTCCCATGCATACATAAGCACATCCCATATCAATGTTTCCATGTATACATAAGCATTTCCCATGTATACATAAGTGCTTCCCATATCACTGTTCCATAGTATGCATTAGCACTTCCCATATCAGTATTTCCATATATACATAAGCAATTCCCATATCACTGTTCCCATGTATACATAAGCACTTCTCATATCACTGTTCCCAGTTATGCAAATGCACTTCCCATATCAGTGTTTCCATGTATACATAAGCACTTTCCATATCAGTGTTTCCATGTATACATAAGCAATTCCCATATCACTGTTCCCATGTATGCATAAGCACTTCCCATATCACTGTTACCATGTATACATAAGCACTTCTCATATCAGTATTTCCATGTATACATAAGCACTTCCCATATCAGTGTTTCCATGTATACATAAGCACTTCTCATATCACTGTTCCCAGTTATGCAAATGCACTTCCCATATCAGTGTTCCCATGTATACATAAGCACTTCCCATATCACTGTTACCATGTATACATAAGCACTTCTTATATCAGTGCTTGCATCTATATATAAGCACTTCCCATATCAGTGTTTCCATGTATACATAAGCATTTCCCATGTATACATAAGCGCTTCCCATATCACTGTTCCATAGTATGCGTTAGCACTTCCCATATTAGTATTTCCATATATACATAAGCACTTCCCATATCAGTGTTTCCATGCATGTATAAGCACTTCTCATATCGCTGTTCCCATGCAGCACATCCCATATCAATGTTCCCCATGTATACATAAGTGCTTCCCATATCACTGTTCCATAGTATGCATTAGCACTTCCCATATCAGTATTTCCATATATACATAAGCAATTCCCATATCACTGTTCCCATGTATACATAAGCACTTCTCATATCACTGTTCCCAGTTATGCAAATGCACTTCCCATATCAGTGTTTCCATGTATACATAAGCACTTTCCATATCAGTGTTTCCATGTATACATAAGCAATTCCCATATCACTGTTCCCATGTATGCATAACCACTTCCCATATCACTGTTACCATGTATACATAAGCACTTCTCATATCAGTATTTCCATGTATACATAAGCACTTCTCATATCAGTATTTCCATGTATACATAAGCACTTCCCATATCAGTATTTCCATGTATACATAAGCACTTCCCATATCAGTGTTTCCATGTATACATAAGCCCTTCCCATATCACTGTTCCCATGTATACATAAGCACTTCCCATATCACTGTTCCCGTGCATACATAAGCACTTCCCAAGTCAGTGTTTCCATGTATACATAAGCACTTCCCATATCACTGTTCCCATGTATACATAAGCACTTCCCATATCAGTACTTCCATGTATACATAAGCACTTCCCATATCAGTGTTTCCATGTATACATAAGCACTTCCCATACCACTGTTCCCATGTATACATAGCCACTTCCCATATCCGTGTTCCCATGTATACATAAGCATTTCCCATATCACCGTTACCATGTATACATAAGCACTTGCCATATCGTTGTTCCCATGTATACATAAGCACTTCCCATATCACTGTTCCCACGTATACATAAGCACTTTCCATATCACTGTTCCCATGTATGCATAAGCACTTCCCATATCACTGTTCTCATGTATACATAAGCACTTCCCATATCACTGTTCCCACGTATACATAAGCACTTTCCATATCACTGTTCCCATGTATACATAAGCACTTCTCATATCGCTGTTCCCATGTATACATAAGCACTTCCCATATCGCTGTTCCCATGTATATATAAGCACGTCCCATATCACTGTTCCCATGTATACATAAGCACTTCCCATATCACTGTTCCCATGTATACATAAGCACTTCTCATATCACTGTTCCCAGTTATGCAAATGCACTTCCCATATCAGTGTTTCCATGTATACATAAGCACTTTCCATATCAGTGTTTCCATGTATACATAAGCACTTCCCATATCACTGTTCCCATGTATGCAAAAGCACTTCCCATATCACTGTTACCATGTATACATAAGCACTTCTCATATCAGTATTTCCATGTATACATAAGCACTTCCCATATCAGTATTTCCATGTATACATAAGCACTTCCCATATCAGTGTTTCCATGTATACATAAGCACTTCCCATATCAGTGTTTCCATGTATACATAAGCACTTCCCATATCACTGTTCCCATGTATACATAAGCACTTCCCATATCACTGTTCCCATGTATACATAAGCACTTCCCATATCACTGTTCCCGTGTATACATAAGCACTTCCCATACCAGTATTTCCATGTATACATAAGCACTTCCCATATTAGTGTTTCCATGTATACATAAGCACTTCCCATACCACTGTTCCCATGTATGCATAGCCACTTCCCATATCAGTGTTCCCATGTTTACATAAGCACTTCCCATATCACTGTTACCATGTATACATAAGAAATTTCCATATCCCTGTTCCCATGTATAGGTTCATAGGTTTATATTAGGCTATCTGCCCTGGGGCATTTACAAGCCTAGCCAGAGTGTGTTTGGCTTTCACCACCCTTTTAGATCGGTTTCCTGTGCCTCTGTAGAGTAGGTCACAGAAGATAGCCCTTTTAAGGTTAGTTTACTGTGCCCCTGTCTAGCATGGACACAGAAGAGATCCCAGGGGTGAACTTACGATCTCCCATCCACTCGTCAAGATTTCTCTTGAAGAGGGTCAGTGAGGGGCTCTGCCTAACATGGACTGGGATTCTGTTCCAGAGTGAGGGCAGCCTCTGGGATATGAATCCGTCCTTCCAGCATGTCCTATTTATTTCTGTGCTGAGGTTTTAAGTCCCTGGAGCGTGTAGCTCTAAGAGATTTGGATTTCCTGAGGTGGAGCATGTCCATTAATTCTGGGTTGGACATGGCTTTATACGTCAGGCATAGATCACCTCTTAGTAGGTGGTAAGCAACTGAGTAGAGCTGGAGTTTTTTTAGCCAAACTGCATAGGACATCTGTTTAAGTCCCTTGATCCTCTTGGTGATGTACTTTTGGGGCCTCTCCAGTTGCTGCAGGTGTCGGGTAAAGTGCATCCCAAATGGGGCATTGTATTCAATTATGGGCCTGATGAGTGATGAGTAGAGGGGCACAATGACCTCTCTTTTTCTAGATGTGAACCCTTTCATGATAAGGTGGGCTATACAGAAGGTCTTTCTAACCACTCTGGCAATGTGATTGTCAAAAGAGAGGTTTCTATCTACTTGGGTCCCCAAATCCCTAATTACTTCTTCCGTACTTAATAGATTACCACCTATGTGGTAATTTGTGGGCACTTTGTTTTTCCCGAAGGGGATGACTATGCACTTTTTGGCATTTAGCTTAAGGCCATGGCTCTGGCACCAGTTATCCGTCTCTGTGAGACCCTTTTGGAGGATGCTTGTGTCAGCCGGAGAGCCGATTATGGCGCCCAGCTTGCAGTCATCTGCGAACTTGGTCAGCCATAGTCCTCCCGTATTAGCCTGTACCTCAGAAACGTATATACCGAACAAGAGAGGTCCCAAGACTTAGCCTTGTGGGACGCCACTTGTAACTGGTTTGGAGTCTGAGATGGCACCTGCAATACTGACCATGTGGGTTCTATCCCTGAGCCAGTTTGCAACCCATCTTGTAACGTATGAAACACAGAGAAAAACTTCCAAAATCCACAAAATAGGCAGGCAAACCAAAAGAATAATCTGTTTATTATAAAACTTAAGCACTTTTCGTACGTAACATATACAAACTTCTTCAGATGAGTAATTCCATTACCATTAATAATTTTGTTATAAAAACTAAGTATAAAAATAATTGTAATTCTAAAATGGTTATTTACTTAGCTAAATGCCAGTTTTGCCCATGTTTTTACGTGGGCAAAACTGTTCGTAGACTAAGAGACAGAATCTACAAACACATATACAATATAAAGAAATCTAAGTTAGATAATGCTTTGGCTAACCATGTATCAGAGCATCCTACACATACTTTTAAATTTTGGGTGTTGGATCAGCTAACACCTAACATTAGGGGTGGCCCTTTAGTAATTGAATTAGAAAAGCTAGAATTATTATGGCAGGTTAGACTGTATTCATATAACTGGCCAGGATTAAATGATATGTGTTCCATTATGGCGCTGCTAAAACTTAAAAGCCTGAGTAGATAGGAATTGCATTGGATTAATGTTTTATATACATTTATTCTTGCATATGTTTATACATTTTTCATAAATACACATTAGATTTTTTGACTATATAGACAATTTTCATTCAATATTTAATAGATGTTTCCTGCTGTTTAGTTGTTTATAACATGGATTGTTTTAAATCATTGATTTGGCTATTTATATATATTCTGATAATCAATTTTTTAAAAAAACGTTGATTGCTGACTAGATATCTTCATTAGTTAGTTAAATATTTTGTTGCATTTATCATTTATTATAGTATTTTATGTAGTAAAACAAAAAGAGTGCTATGGGCTAATGGAGTGAACAACCAGCTGTTTTTTGGAAAACTCAGCTTTATTCCATAACACAGAAACACCATAAACGCACTTATCCACACAGCTCGCGTTTTCGTCCACACTACTTGGACTTCATCAGATAATCCATTAATTAACACAAATGCTTCTTAAATAAACCAGACAAATTACACAAACCAATGAAATTCCTAAATACAATTTAAAATGTAGTAATCAAATGTTCTCATTGGGCTCATGAATATTAATATATATATATATATATATATATATATATATATATATATATATATATATATATATATATATAGTAAATTAAAACAAGATTTTTACAAGTGATTATATTATCAATCTATATAAAATATATTATAAAAACCCTAAAATATTTAATATCAATAAATAATAATTTATATATGTTAAAAAGATTTATGAATGATTAAAATATTTATGTTAAGAAGTACTTACAAACATACATATACATACTTTAAATGAGGGACTACCACCATCTACTGTCATATGTGGAAATTACACCTTTCATAATTTAGAAGCCCTTAGCTTTAGTAATGGCAATATAGAAATATAATCATTTAGCCCTGGTATTTTAGATACTTCAAGGGTTATTTGCCACCATAACTCCTTATATTCTACTTGCTCCTCCCAAGAAAAGGTAGCCAGTATAGGACTTATGGAAATGGTCCTTAAATATAATTTCTTGATTTTCAATGGAGAATATTTTCAGCAAACACAAGGGGTGTCTATGGGTGCAGCATGTGCCCACTCTTTTACGAATTTAGTTCTAGCAAAGTGGGAGGAGAAGTTTGTTTTAAATTCTAAATTCAGTACTTATTGGACCTTATACCGTAGATTCTTGCATGACATAGTAATATTTTGGACAGGTGGTTACGATGTGTTCATTGAATTTATGAATTATATCAGTACAACCACTAATTTCCTTAAATTTACTTATAAGATCTCGTATGACACCCTTCAATATTTGGATGTGGAAATATATAAGGTAGATAAGAACTTTGAAACTAGAATTTATAGGAAAGCTACTTTTTGTAATTCATTTCTCCATTTTAACAGCGCACATCCATTACATTGCAAGAAGAATATAGTAAAAGGGCAATTTGTTAGAGGATGTCGCATGACTAGCTTAGAATTAGATTTTATTAAGGAATGTAATTTACTGGAGAAAATGTTTATGAAAAGGATATCCTAACGATTTTGTTAAAAACATTAGGATGGAAGTAGAGAAAGGTAGAGAAAATAAATTTAGATCAATAAAGGGGGTAGTAAGCGATAATTGTGATGAAAGGTATGAAAGTGGAAATAAGGGAACTAATAATGAATACCAACAAGCCCTAGTATTGGAATATAATGCAATTAATTACAAGGTTAGGGAAGTTTTTCAGAGGGAATGGGAAAGATTTATTTCCCTTTCCGATGTTGATGAAATAACTAAAGTAGTACTGAAAGTAGTCTATAAGAACTCCTTCAGCTTAAAGAAAATTTTAGGGAGTAATAACAATGAAGTAGGTAGTAGTATTCATGATAATACCCACTTATTGGAAGGAAGAAGGAAACTAGAAACATTTAAGTGTGGGAGATGTAATCAATGTGAATACATTATTAATAAAGGTGAAATATATTTGGATAGTAGGAATAGGTGGATAAAAAGTAAAGGGTATTATAATTGTGATACAAAAGGATTAATATATCTTGCAATATGTCAAAAATGTAATTCGTTTTATGTGGGTAAAATGGAAAGAACATTAAGAAGAAGAATATATGAACATATATATGAGATATCTAAAGCAAAATATACTAATGCATTATATAAGCATTCTAGAGAATGTGAAGGTTATAAATTTTTCTTTTATGTATTAGAACAAATTAGAAGATATATTAGAGGTGTCCCTTGGGAGGAGCAAGTAGAATATAAGGAGTTATGGTGGCAAATAACCCTGGAAGCAGCTAAAATACCAGGGTTAAATGATTATATTTCTGTATTGCCATTACTAAAGCTAAGGGCTTCTAAATTATGAAAGGTGTAATTTCCACATATGACAGTAGATGGTGGTAGTCCCTCATTTAAAGTATGTATGTGTATGTTTGTAAGTACTTCTTAACATAAACATTTTAATCATTCATAAATCTTTTCAACATATATAAATTATTATTTATTGATATTAAAGATTTTAGGGTTTTTATAATATATTTTATATAGATTGATAATATAATCACTTGTAAAAATCTTGTTTTAATTTACTATATATATATATATATATATATATATATATATATATATATATATATATATTAATATTCATGAGCCCAATGAGAACATTTGATTACTACATTTTAAATTGTATTTAGGAATTTCATTGGTTTGTGTAATTTGTCTGGTTTATTTAAGAAGCGTTTGTGTTAATTAATGGATTATCTGATGAAGTCCAAGTAGTGTGGACGAAAACGCGAGCTGTGTGGATAAGTGTGTTTATGGTGTTTCTGTGTTAAGGAATAAAGCTGAGTTTTCCAAAAAACAGCTGGTTGTTCACTCTATTAGCCCATAGCACTCTTTTTGTTTTACTGGTGACTTTTGAGTGCCATTCACGTTTTTTTTGTGCTTGGGTATTTTATGTAGTGTTATAAGTTTTATTAGAAAACATGTTAGGTTATGATTAAGCAATATGCCTTTAATATGCTTTTATATTTTAATTGATGCATCAGCTGATCGTGAGCTATTAGTATTTAAATGGCACTTTTACTTCTGTTCTGCAACCCATCTTGTGACATAGGGGTTGATATTTAAGCTGGTGAGCTTATTTATAATGCCCAAGTGGGATATTGTGTCAAAGGCTTTTGCGAGGTCCAGATAGGCTGTGTGGACTACCTTCCCTTCATCTATGGCCTTGGTAACTGTTTCAAAAAAGTCAACCAGGTTCAAGAGGCAAGATCTGTCCTTAACAAAGCCGAATTGGGTGGGATCCAGTGTCTGAAAGTTACCAATGTCCTTGTTTATGAGTTCTATGATGATACGCTCCATAGCTTTGCAGACTAGACTAGTCAGGCTTATAGGGTGATAATTTCCTGGGTCCGTTGTGGCACCACCTTTGTGGAGTGGGACCACTGTTGCTGTACACCATTCCTTGGGTACATATCCTGTAGCAAGGCTGAGATTGAACAGTAACTTTATGTGAGGGTTTAGTTCTTCTTGGAGCTCGTGTAAGATGCAGCCCGGGACACCGTCTGGTCCCATTGATGCTGTGTTTTTTGCTTTGGAGAGGGTAGCTCTCAACTGTGCATTTGTGATGTCAGGGAGGCTACATTCTGTTGGGATAGACATTTGGTCTTTTGGGGGGGAAGGGGGGGTTGCACTGAACCTGTCTGCCAGGATGTTGGCAATGTCTGTGGGATCAGTGTATTTTTTGTCATTTTGTATTAACTCAGAGCATATCTGGGAGTTGCCCCCCCAGATTCCTGACATAACTAAAGAAGGCCTTGTGATTATCTTTAGTGTCTTGTGCAATTTTTCTTTCGAAGCTGGCCTTAGATAATTTTATGAGGGATCGTCGTTTCTTGCTAGTACTGATCAGAGATGCCTTCCCTTTTTGGAATTTTGCTCTGTCATGTAGTAGCTTCCTCCTTCTGTTGTATAGCTTATTTATGGCCGGGGTCCACCAGACTGGTCTCCTACCTTTGGAGGAGTGAATCTTGGTTTTATTTGGGATAGCACGATCCATGCATTCCTGTAGGTGTCCATAGAATGCATTCATAAAGGATTCTGCTGTTTGGGCAGTATTTTCCACTGGCCCGGTGGCTTTGAAGGATTCCACCTCGGTTTTGAGAAGTGTGAAATTTGCTTTTGAGAAATTTTTCACCGTGATTTCCTTGGCTGGGGTGGGGATGGGATATGGATGTCCAGTGAGATTAATTTATGGTCTGATCTTACCAATGAGGGACATACCTCTGGTGTGGAACATAGAGTCCCCATGTTGGTGATGACCAGGTCCAATATGTTATCCCCTCTTGTGGGAGTGGTGACCAGTTGTTCCATAGCATTTGAGTTTATAAATTCTAGGAACCATTGGGCAAGGGTGTTGGGGCTTGAGTAGTTTTCCCAGTCGATGTTTGGGTAGATGAAGTCACCCAATATTATTGTGTTTGGAGAGACCTTCATATTCTCCAGTGTTCTCAGTTAGGCCGAGTGGGGTTCCTGAGTTTGGGAGGGTGGTGTGTAGCATGCTACAAACTAAAAGGCAGTTTTTCCCACTGTTAACTGTACATGGATGGTCTCTGATGCTTCGTGTAGTGCCACTAACCAGGAGGTATGGGTATCTTTGATGAATATGGATACTCCCCCCTCCTTTTGTGGTTCGGTCCAAGTTTTGGGGCCGAAAAGCATGGTATGAGGTATAACCTGATAGTGCTGGGGTGCTCTCTGGGGCCTTGAACCAGGTCTCTGTCACTGCACAGATATCGATATTTTCGATACTGAGGAGAGCCTCGAGTGCGTGCATCTTGAGGTTTAGACTTCTGGCATTGAGCAGCATTACCCTTAGTTTTTTTTTTCTTGTGTTGTCTATGGGGGTGGGTTTGTCTTTTGAGCCTTGCCTAAAAAAGGCACTATGGGGGTGGAAAGAGCCTTAGCCAGTATTCGAAAGCCCAGGGGTGACAGGTGCAAGCCGTCCCCAGCGAAGCAACGTGGCTTGTCAAGCATGTCATTCCAGGCTGACAGACTCTGAATCTCCTTAGAATGACACCAATACTTCAGCCAATTGGTAAAATTGATCATTTTGTCTTTATACTGTGGCATCATTCTTGGCGAGGGCAAGATGCTACTCAAGGTCAGGGTCATACCGGTCTGGGCTAAATGATCAGAGAGCTCCTCTATGTCTCTTTTCATGTAGTCCAGGTAGGTACATCTCAGGTCATTCACACCAGCATGGACAATGATGGAGTCATATTTGTACTTGCTTTGGGTGACCTGAGTGCTTGTGTTATGTGGCAGATCCTGGCACCCGACAGGCAGCTTACAGTGACCTTCTCCTTGTTCAGTCTGGTGAGAGGAACGTCAGTGTGTCTGACAATAGAGTCCCCTATTAAAAGTGTGTTAGGTGTATTGTTTAGCCTTAAGGCCTGTGGCTGTGTGGCACAATGACTTTGTGAAATATATGATACGTGGGTATTGTTGTGGGGTAGCGGTTGCTTGGATGTCTGCTTTGGAGGTCTCTGCTGCTTTGGAAGATTTTTATTTAGAGGCTCCGAGTATGTTTTTGTGTGTTTATGTGTTTGGTTTGCTGATGTGATAGGTCTATGTGAGACTGGAATAGTAGTGTGTGTGGTTACCTTTTCCTCTTGACTGACTGTGCCAGTGCTGGGTTGAGAGAGCTCAGCCCCCAGTTTGGCTATATAGTTGCATCTCTCACATATATTTGAGTTTGATGGGAGAAGGAGAGGGTGGTCTGTGTACATAAGGCACTTGTAACATTGCCTCATGATACCCAGATTCACCAGCTGGACGGGAAAGTAAACCTGAAGCTGACTATTGGACATGCCAGAACAGTATGAGGAACAGTTTTTTGACTGATCAGAAAAGACCAATAGGGAGCCAAGTACTTATAAGGAGTATAAGAGGGTGTAGTGCTTTAGTTAGTGTTTACTTATAAGATTACTTATAAGATCAAGTGCAGGGCTTTAGAATGAAAATAGAGTGCTTACTTTGAGATTTAGAACAGTTCTAAGGGAAAAAGTGAAGAGCAGACTTTGTGGAGCCGGGAATAGTTTAAACCCATTTAAGCGACACTGCCCGATGCTGCGCTATGCGCAAAATCACGCAAAAGCAGGTTTTAAGGCAGGGAACTTGAAAGAGCTGGGAATTAGCCCAAAACGTTTCTAGGCAGTAACCACTCCTACAGGGGCAGGCAGGCTGTTCAGTGTTAATCACTGCCACTGATGAACACAGAGACTTCCCTTTAGCCCAAGCAAGCACTGGCCTCCAAGAAACTTACAAACAGTTCAGAACAGCAAATCTGTAACTAAACTTTTTTTAAATTTCAGAAAGTGGGAAAAAAGCAAGATTTTTTTGTTTTTTTGATTTAGTTTAAAGGTAGCAGAGATACACAAGTAGCAAAATAGTCAGAACAGTGCAATAAATGACCCCACACTTGAGGCCAGACTCAGGTAAAATGCAATTTTAAGAAAAAAACTATTTTGAATTAAGTGCAACACAGGAAATACAGTATACAGGCTCTAGATGTGTTCTAAATACCATTTCTAATGCAGATATCAACTTTACCAAGCCAGAAAACTCCGAAAAGTAGGGGGCAAAGCTGAAATTTTAAACAAAAAATCAGAAGAAAATACTTAAAATCTCAAAAGTGGCTCCTTTCTTCTCTCAGCGTTTTCCCCCTTGGTAGGTACTTCAGCAAGAACTATCAAGCCTGGAAAGATGCCAAAACCAAGAGGCAGCAGGGTTTTAAAAGAGAGATATCAAGGAGTTTGGAATTGACCCAAAATGGCCAATAAAACTACAGTTTCTAGGCAGTAGCCACTCCTAAAGGGGCAGGCAGGCTGTGTAGTGTTATTCACTGCCACTGATGAACACAGAGACTTCCCTTTAGCCCAAGCAAGCACTGGCCTCCAAGAAACTTACACACAGTTCAGAACAGCAAATCTGTAACTGAACTTTCTTAAATTTCAGAAAGTGGGAAAAAAGCAAGTTTTTTTTGTTTTTTTTTTTAGTTTAAAGGTAGCAGAGATACACAAGTAGCAAAATAGTCAGAACAGTGCAATAAATGACCCCACACTTGAGTGCTAGGCCAGAGTTAGGTAAAATGCAATTTTAAGAAAAAAACAATTTTAAATTAAGTGCAACACAGGAAATGCAATAAACAGTCTCCAGATGTGTTCTAAATACTGTTTCTAATACAGATATCAACTTTAGCAAGCCGGAAAATGCCGAAAAGTAGGGGGCAAAGCTGAAATTTTAAACAAGAAATCAGAAGAAAATACTTAAAACCTCAAAAGTGGCTCCTTTCTTCTCTCAGCGTTTTCTCCCCTTGGTAGGTGCTACAGCAACAACTATCAAGCATAAGCACTTCATGTACATTCTGTTTTAGTTCAATAATTGTTTTATGCTAATAAATTGAATGCTATCTAACATGTGTGAATTTAATGTTTATATTTTCTCGGTCTCCCCTTTCTCTCTTTTTTCTTATTTTATTTATGCATTCCTTTGTCCTTCATTATTTTCTTTCCCTCCCTTTTCTGTTCATTTTTTGAAGATGCAAATTCTTCAGTAGCAGCCCACCCATGTATCTCTTAGGTTAGGGAACAGTCACCCTCTGCTTGTCCAGAGACATCCTCACCATGCTGGGGCAGTGATACCGCTTTGTGACTTGGCTGAGGATGTGGTAAACAGGTCATGGGCAGATGTCTCAGCCAATTGAGACTTTTCTTCAGTAGGTAGAAAACTCTCTGCCCAAGTCAATGCTGAACACCATGCCACTACAGGCCCCTGCCCCTTCAACATCAGGGTCCTCTACTGCAACACCATCTGACAATGGAAACATTCTAGGCTTTGTGAACTGTGGACTTTGCTGGGCACCACTCCTTGTCACCCCATTCCTTCCATTATCCTCTCTCTGACATCATCTTACCAACTTCCTACCCACACTACCTTCTCATATAAAAAAATGAAAAAATAAGGAGTCTATCCACTGACAAAAACAGTAACATCATGGTTTAGTATTGAAATGAGCCTGTATGAAGCTGGATCTGAGGGATCTTTACCCTCTTTAGTTATTACAGCCACCGCCACTTTCTTCCATGATGTTGGTATTTCTGTTAAAATACTGTTACAAGCTCATATTGCAGTATCTCCAGCACAACCCTCTTGATGTTTTCCTGCTGTGTTCCCTTCTTTGTTGTAACTCACCTTTTTCTATCTTTCCAATCTCCCCTTTACACTATTTAATGGCAACAGCAAGGTGTCCACACAAGAATATGTCTGTATAAAAGATCATAAACCCCTTTTTTTTTTTTTAAAGTTATGGAGTCTGATGCTTATCATAAGGCTTTGAAGCATGGCTGTATATAGCTGGGCTCATCCTAAGTATCCAAATACATACGAATTCTTATGAAGCCTACGGTTTCCATGTAGCCCTTTGTATATACTTAATGGTTATCTTCCGGTACTTCATGCTTTTGCCATAAGCAGCCATGTTTATCAAGACGCCTTCACATTTCATTAGTCAGTGCAAATAACTTCATCTCAGTTTATTTGCATAACAGTGTAATCAGAGCTCTCAACCTCTTAGTGCAAGAAATCTGGACAAATCCAAAAATGATAGGACAAAGGCCTAAAACTGTGGGCACATTTTAAATGTCAGGTTTTGCAGCAGAATGTACTTTCTGAATGATATGAAGTCTAAAACACAAATCTCTGCCTTTAGTGACTTCAGTCCTCAGTAATTTGCCAGAAAAACATTTTTTTTGAGGAACAGACCAAAATATAAATAAAAAATCTAGACATTCTGAAAAAATCTGGAAGGTTGAGAGGTAGCATGTAGTGGCACTCTTTGTGGAGAACTAGTAAGCAGTTATGAAATTCCGGACTAAGAATACAAACCTAAAGCTAAAGACAGACTTCTGCTTATGAAACAGTGGTGAATAAAAGTATTCTAGTCACAAAATACATCAGTGCGATCCAGGTTATGGTGTAAGATTTAACTTAATAAAACAAATTGAGGTGGATAACCAGAACATTAAATGTGCCAAATCCAAATCCAAATCCAAATACCAAGGGAAGCTTCAATTTTCAAACAATACTGGATTTACACAAAAAGCAAATTGTAAAGGCCATGCACACAGAACAGCTGTAGGAATTACAGTCTCTCAGATACTTCAAACTGATTTATTTGACTTGGGGAATAGGTCCTGAAGAAACAAATTAAGGATAATCAGTCTGCCTGAAAAGATCAAGGAGAATAGCCCACCAAACTTTTTAACAAGAGAATTGTGTCAACTGTTAGCTGAGAGACTTTATCACAGAATCAGTCCAAGGATAGAGTCAACAAGAATCAAAATAGACATTTCATATTTAAATGTCTAGACTTTAATGAGAGATTGAAATGAACTTGTGAATTGAAAAATAACCCCCAAATTGCTGAGAACACTGACAGAAAGACACCAGACTACAACACTGCCTTTTTTCTCCAAAGAGAAATGGACTGGCATTCTGTTAGAGAGGATTTAGAATGCAACTGCAGTTCCCATCTCCTCTATTAGCTATCGAGTTACAAAGGTACATATTTTCACAGGAGCTTTAGGTGCTGAGTACTTTTAAAAAAAAATGGAAAATACATTAACTTTCTTATTTTGTGGATGTAACTAGAAGCAAAAAGAAACAGATCAACCAGCATTCAGATCACATATTGAGTCAACAGTGCAGAAAAAGGAAAAAAATCCATGCAAAGCAACAAAAAATATATTATAAAACATCTAATGTAACCTTTGAGAGACAGCTACTGTCTCTTCAGTACCTGTTCATAATAAGAATTGCCTACTATATATGATTTGGAAGAAGACTGCAAGTTACATGTGAAATTCTTTGCCTCTGAAAACTCTGCGGAACAGACAGGTCAGCTAAATATTACCTTCATGAAACGACCAGAGCTAATATCTGTACAGATTGAGCAAAATTATAAAAATCCTATTCTTTTATCCAGTCAGTTTCTTGATAGTGGTGATAGTGAGGCTACTATAATCAGACTTGTAGCTCTCTCACCTAGTACCTGGTGCTGTTCCTCAGCCTGATACCACCTAAGAGTATACTAGTATCAGAATTCAGTGCCAGTATGAAAGAGAGTAATGATGCTGCATTACTGACTGATAGATCTATTAATCATGCTCCCTAATGCTTTGCACACAAAGTGTTTTAACTGCACTTGTATGATACTGCAACGCACTCACTGGGGAAATGCATGTGATAACCTTGGAGACACATCAGTACTACAGAGCTATATCTATAAATTGTTAATGTGCTGGGAAATTAGAAAAGTTTCTTTATAGTCGATGTTACAAAAGGTTGTTGTTTTAGTTTTTTCAGCTGAGATGGATGTCAGAATATCACATGTATTTCTGAGCTTTTTATGACAACTAATACAGCTTATTATTTGAAAGAAAAAAAAAATATATATATATATATATATATATATATATATATATATATATATATTCATTATTGTATCAACAGTGTTTATTTTTATTACACAGTTTTGTATTACTGCAGAAAAGCCACTAACGTTTCCAGTACAGTTTCCTCCTGTGATGTATCTTCATATTAGTAAGAACCTAAAATAATCTCATGCATGGATGAGACTGTGACTAGCATATACTGCAAACAATGTAGTTCCTTATATCTCACATTACACTTATGCAGAGTATACATATGCAAAAAGTTGTAAGGGAATGCAGTTTAAAACTGCTTTATTAAACTCCTGATATAAGGGTATATTTCGTAAGGCATGACTGCTATATTTGCATAACTTTATAATGATTTGTTTCGCTGAGTATAGATTATTTTAAGTCAAAGGTGGAGTCATATATATGAGAGTAGCATGACGATCATGGACGTTACAGTTTACTCTTTTTAATATTTTATTTTATAGCACACTGGGGAGGGGGACTGAAGACTATAATTCAAATAATTTGCTTTACACATGCTCTGTAGGTGTTACCTGAGCTAGAGGTAGAGAAAATTCATTCAATGCTGCTTGGCCCATCAGCAAGAAAAGAGGAAAGTTCTAAAAGATTCAGGAGTATATTTTAGAGTCAAGTTATAATTTTTACATATGATTTCTGATTATAGATGCAGGAAAAAGGGAGTTTTAAAAATTACTGATCACACCTATGAACTACCTATGAGAGGGAAAGAGAATTGATGAAGTTAATAAAGATTGACATTCCAGTACTGTTTCCGTTTAGGTGCTTTTTCCCTGTCCTGACTGTTGGTCATTAACCCTCCTCTGTTCATCTTGAGCCCATTCATTCCCTATGAGTATAGGGAATCAGCCTGCTGACTGCCTAAGGTGAGAGCTACCTGGAAGGGCTGTCACTAGTCAAAATGAGGAGAGATCTCTCCTCTCAATGGAAACCCAGCAATGAGAACATATTTTTTTTTCATGAAGGCCTTAATCCCTCCCTTTGGGTGGTGATATGAGTACCTACATCATGAGAAGGTTACCTATGCCACACTATCAGCTCACGTGAGTGTTTTTGCAAGGTCAACAAACTACCTTCGCTAGCTTGGACAGTGATTTCCATGTCATGCACTGTACTGACCCTCACCCTTTTTGACTCTATCCCTGCTCTCCTACATTGATTTAGTTGGAAGCAGTGGACTGAGGCTGACCCAACCCACCTCCCCCAATACCTGGATTGCCACACCCATCCTCTCAGCTACATCGTCACGTACCCTTGCTGCAAATCAGACCTGCTTCACTAGGGTTGCAGCCATTTCTTTATCTCACTATGTCACCAGCATTCCATGGAATGCCAGATAAGTAAATTCAAGCATAAAAAGTCAAGTGCTGTTTTGACTATTGATGCCAAGACAATACTCCTTCAGTAAACTCAACTGAAAAAAACACGATGTAAATTTACTATTCAGAAACTGGAATGGTTGAGATATATCATATATATGGGATATGTCTGACAACTGGTGCAGATGATTTAGTTGTTAATCTGTTTACTTTGGTCCAGTGGTCTGGTGTTTCATTCCCTCATCCTTTAGTGCTTAACTCTCTGCCTGTGACCAAGACAGTCATCCAGACAGTGCTCCCAGGCTGAGCCTGAAGAAGGTCCATGGAGATCGGTGCTCTACCCAAGTCACCAAATATAAATAAACAAATTGCAGGATGTGCTAATACAGCAAAAAAGAAAAAAAGAGTTATTGCTATTTTGTCACAAATGAGCACTGCAGAGATGCCAGTAAGCAACTAATATGGTCCCATCACCAATAATATACAGGTAATCTCCATTTTTTTAATTTGTTTATACTTTGTGGTACTAGCACTAGAAGAGCTAATAATTCTGTAAAACATCCACACTTTTAGAAGACTTCATTACAATAATATGCCAGTAGCATGAAAGTATTACTAAAGAATGCAATAAGCACTCCAATGTTACATCTTCTAAGTGTCAATCCATAGAATACTTTGATTTATTTTATTTTTATTTGTTAACCAGGGCAGAGCATTAATTTCCATGGCTCTTTTTCAGACTTAGCCTGGGTGCACTGTTTGCTTAAGTAACTTGCAGACAATCACACAGTAAGACTATGGAGACTGAGAGAATCAAACCCAGGACCACTGAACCACAAGAAACAGGTTAACAGCTCCTTAATCTTCTGCACAAACTGCCAGACTTAATATAATTGATAACTGACAGGTTATACACCCATTGACCTATTATGTCCTGAAATAGGGACAGCACATATAATAGATTCATTTTAAAACTGAGGTGTATTAACAAATATCCTAGACATAATTAAGTATGCTCCACTATCATACTATAATACACTACCAATGCTCATAACATAGAGGGAGAGTAGGATTATTAAATTATAACCTAAATGAAGATGAAATAAGGATTAGATAAAAACAAAATTCTGGGAAGAATTTGATAAAGGAGAGGTAAAAATATGTGCATACTGGCAATTCTTTAGGGTAAATATCAAGGAAAGCAAATAAAGAAAAATCTAGATTAATTAAATAATAATCTGACTGTTGCCAAAACACAATACAGGAAAGTACATAATAAACAGTAAGCAAATGTCTGGTCTTCATTCGGATGATTGTATTTGGATTCATTCATCCATTCATTCGGATGGAATTGTATTGTTTGCTTGGAGCTTTTCTCCTCAGGCCTCCGCTGAAAATGGACCTGTGTCCAGTCGGACTTTCCCAGTTAACAAATGTAAAATAAAATAAAAATAAATAAAATAAAAATGATAATGTGGGCAACCATGTTCTTGATCAAGTCGATATCAACAATTTAATGGCAGCAGACTACAATAATTCCTTTCAATGCATACTGCAACTGTAAAAATATTCTATTTATAAAGTTTTATTGCAATTAAATTTATGTATGGCAGATAAAATATACACTAACTGGCAAAATCTCGTGGGGAGAAGCCCTTACATAGTTACCTCTTTCTGTTCTTAGTATTTGTAAAGATAGCTGTTGGGTTTCCTATACTTGCAAAACATTAAATGTAATTAATAGCTAAGGAAGCAATATTAAGATAAAAAAATGTTGCTGTTTTTTGAAAGGTATTGTTTTTATGCCAAGAACGACTAGTAAGTTATGCTCAAGATCACATCTGACTGGAAATGAAGTACAATGCTAGCCTTTCAGATAACCTTAAGCAAATTGCTAGTGTGGAAAGAATTGCTGCTATGAAAGAAAATTCATATCAGAGTGACATTAACAAGCTCCTGAAACTTAATCAGATTGCATCCATGATGCAGAGATTTGAGGCTAAGGTAGCTACGTCTGTATCTGCAGCAAAGGCAGCAAGACTTGAACTTGGTAAGTTTCTCTGCTCATTTGGCTGAGACTGCCATTCTGAATGGGGACATGAAAAACTAGTGTTACAGATAAACAGGCAATAATTATGGTGCTATTGTCCAAAATTGTGGAGTTTGAAGATAAGGTTCATTGTGAGAACCTTGGGTTGCCTGACTTTCACAAGCATGAACATGATAAAGCTTGTATCAAGTTATTAAATATCAACTGGTCCAAGAGTGCATCAAATATACAGACTGAATGTGGGAATAACGTTTGAATTGCCTCATCAAACTTATTTAAGATTTTGCCCTTCTTTGCTTAAGAAGAGTTTGTTGTCTCTTTTGGAAACTGAGGTAAGCACTGACGTTTACAGATAAGATAGTCTAGAACAAGATTATTCTGGCCACACCAGGGGAGGCAAAATGTATTCATTCCCATTTTGAGGTAGTGCAGGGCACTAAAATATTTAAAACAATCTAACCTGCTTTGTTTAAAGTGCTTCTTCCATCTGGTGCAAAAAAAGAAATGACCCTGAAGAAGTTAAGATGATGGCTTAGAGATTAGAAAAGGGGTTATCATCTTTATAAAAAGAAACTCATCAGATGGAAAAGTCAAGCAAACCTTTGGGAAGGCAGTTTCCTCCATTGGCCAACTCAGCCACATCTGCTAACCCTAAAGCTAAATACTTCTCCTGCCCCTAACCCCAACCTACACATTACCTTTCAAAAAAATTCTATCCCTATCAGCATCACTATTCAGTCAAAGTTTGTCAAGGATTACTGTCAGATTTTCTTGTTTTTTCTAAATGTTGGTAGTATGTAGTTTCAGTTTAGTGACATTTCGGTGTTGTCTCGGTAAACTAAAATTCGGGGATGTGAAAAATTCAGTCTACTCAAGTAGACCCATATACATACATATATAATTTTATACATATATATATATATATATATATATGTAGGTTTACCTTCATAATGCCGATCACGTATAATAGACCGGCCACATCACCAAACTGTTTCTGCGAAACCAGAACTGCGAAAAAATTCAAATTTCAACATTTCCGACTACACCACACCTACACACCAGTGCTAACATGGGTTAAAAAGGGAGCGAGATTTAGTCGTTGGAAATGTAGTTTTCGATGTTTTGAAAAGTCGCAGTTCGGTATTCACGGAAGCGGGGTCGGCAATAACGTGATTGACATTATGAAGGTAAACCATATATATATATATATATATATATATATATATATATATATATATGGATCTAGGATGCTTGCTCGACTGAGCAAACGACCGAAATCCAAACGGCTAGGCATACTTACATGAAAGTGCTTTTCACCGAAAAAGCACTTTTGCATAAGTATGACTGTTGCCGAGGCTGTACTATGGTGCGGGTAAGGGAAATTTCCCTTTTCCCCACTGTAGTGCAGTCTCGGAGGGAGAATATTAAAGTGGGGGGTGCAGGGGGCAAAGCCCCCCTGCTAAAATGTAAATGTAGTGTTTTATTTTTTTTTGTAACACGCTTTAATGAAAGCGCTTTTTTGATAAAAGCACATTTGTTAAAGTGTGTTTGTTTTTTATCAGTTGAGCAAATGTCCTAGATCCATATATAGATATAGATATATATATATATATATATATATATAGATATATCTATCTATATATATATATATATATATATATATATATGTATATATATTGAATGTAAAGTGACTATGACATTAAGCACCATATACTTTACAGCTTAATGTCCTCCTGCACAACGTCTAACTGCATTTACTTCTGTTTAGCACAGTATGGATATAAATGCATTCAATTTAGAGATCTGTGTATATGTGGGTATATATATATATATATATATATATATATATATATATATATGTATACACATATATATGCACCTTTGTGGCTCAGGTCAAGGTTAAAAATGAACCATGATGAACAATCCACTTACACAATTTCGAGGTGAGCTTATAAAGTGACACTTTGATTACTGAGTATAGTTTGCATCCTCTCTTCAATTTACATGAGCATTCTTTTTTTTACTTTGTCATGCCTTTAAAGGGTCTCAGAAGGGTTAATCTGTTTATGCAGTTATCAAGTATATATAAAAAAGCATCCACGTAGAAATTATAAGGTTCAGGTGGACCATTGCAAAATCAAATATAAAACAAAGACTTGGACTAAAGGAGAGGTTCATTGGTTTATTTGCTATCTAGAGCACAACATAAGTATTAAAGTTGAGACTGGAGAGTTTGTCTGTAATATCTCCAAGGGGGCTAGTGTTAAAGCCCTTGGGAGATTCAAGGTATGCTGTTTGATCAGTCTGGTCCAAATTTAAAGCTTTTGTGACCCTGCCAAAGAACTTGTCAAGGTTGAGTAGACATGCCCAGTCTTTATCAAATCCTAATTAATTAAGATCAAGGACTTGAAGGACACTTATGCATGAATCAAAGGACTGGAGCCTGCATATGTAATTTTAATTAGTTCATCAGTAATACATACTGCAACTTTACAGATGCTAGTAACTCCAATATGACTACAACTACCGGAGTCAGTTTCGGGGCCACCTTTGAGCAATGTACCAGCCGTAACAGTTCTAAAAGCTTCAGATACATACCCTGTGGAAAGCCTGCATTTAATGTATTTAAAAAAACAGGTTGGCCAATGGTGCCTCAAACATGCAGACATCCTAGAATATTTCTAGGTCCCTTAGAATTAATGCTTTCACTTTTAGAAAGTGCTGATGTCTTTATCTACAGTGATTATAAGTGATACTGTAATGGGAAAAATTTTGGGTGGGGGCAATAGGATGTGTTTGAGATGTAAATTCCAGGCAAGATATTGGATGCGATTCATGTCTGTTAATTTCTCTAAATATTTTGAGTTTCTAATATCATGACAGTAAAGGAACCAATTTCTAAATCAGGGTACAATTAAGAGTTCATGGAATTAGTATTGCTTTACTCTTTGATGTTATCTAAGAATATTTTTCTCTGTTCCCACAATGTACATATAATTGTTTACTTCTGCAGTTCATATGCAGTTATGCGTATTGGCATCATATTTAAGTACACCTGAATGTTCTTTTTTAGGTGTAATGCTGTTCCTACTGCTACTGGAACTGAGTGGATCTCTTTATCATACATTATTCTAGTTTCTGTTTGCAAATCCTGGTATTTTATGATATTGTGCCTCATGATGTAAAGCACTACAACTGTTGGGTGTAGCTACTGCAGTGATTAAGGGGGCTCTGCCATCAGAGATAAGTAAGGAGCAGGCATTGGCGTGACCTCTGAGCTGAAGATGACCTTGCTATCCTTGGGACTGTGCTACTGTAAACTCTTAACTGGCTTTGCAGTGCCTAACCATATAGCTAGAATCTTCTTTAAAGCCTCCAGATCACTTGTACAGTGAAGAAGTTGGGTTTTTTATAGTCACACTTTCTTTCATTTTTTTTCTCTATAGACGGGAGTTTTACCATACAGGGTTTCATCCGAATTTAATACAAGATTTGTCCTATGGAAACACCCCCTTCGATACATTTATTCATAAGGGAGCAAACGTTTGATGGCTATATAGAAGCAATAGTGGAAATGTGAATCAGTTTGTTTGTCAGATAAGGTAAATGTGGGTGCACACGATAAATGTTAATAGCATCATGTTGGCATTAGAATAATCCCAATATACAGGAAGGCATTTTTAGGTAGGGAAGTTTGCACTGATGGCAGAGGTTGCATCTAGATGATCTCATACAAAGAGATAGAGACATGCAAGTTGGTAGAGGAGGGTTAGCTGTTAGTAAGGGCAAGATGAAGGAGTTTTCTACCTCTGCTGGGGCAGAGTGAATTTGCACTAGTAAACTGATATTTAAAAATTTGGAACTCTCTTGAGCATATTTGGTGGTGGTTGTATATGTTAGTTAGTTAATTGTGGGGTTACTAATTTAACCACAAATAAGGGTTTTTGGCTTAATGGGTATTTTATGAACTGGCTTTGTATGGTCTGACATAAGCATACATGGGGACATGAAGTTAGCATGGGTTGTTTTGTTCAGATGTTTAGATTTCTGTAAATTTTAGACTGGTAATATGGAAGATATGATGCAAGGCAATAAGGTTCTCAATAAATATAGATCCCCCAGTTACCAGTGGTCCTGAATGCTTGTTAGGTACACTGTCCTAGTAAGGAGGGAGTGCTGTCATTGTTTAGAGACCAAGTCTTTGTAACCACACATATATGGATGTTTTAGAAGATGGGGCAAGCCTAAAGTTCAGACACATCACTGCTTAAATTCCTAGTATTGAGCAGAGCAGCCTAGATGTTGTATGAATTGTAAATTGGATGGAGCATGCCTAAGAGTTAAACTGTGCTCTAAAAGGGAGTGCACTCTCCAAAGGTTCTAGCCAGAACAAGAAAACCATATGATATGAGACATAGGCTGTCTCTAATAACAAAGCAAACTCACAAAAGATCCCTTTAGAATGACACTTGTCAACAAGCCAACCACTATAGCTAATTATTTCTTTTTCAGATCCATAGGTTCTTAGGATATCACTACGCTATTGACCTGATGATCTTTACAAGCTTAGCTGTTAAATTCCAATGTAATACTAGATGAAAGATATTGTCTACGTCCAATGTTTGTCTAGCAAGGACTACCCATGTCCAGGAGAGAAGCTGAGTCAATCTCTGGCAGAAATGTATGGTGTCCTGTCCAGTTGTCTAGGTTGGGCTTAAGGAGGGTCATGGAGGTGCTCTGCTTGATATGGATTGGAAGCCTATTGCAGAGGAGTGACAACCTCTGGGAGAAATATTTTTCTTGATGAAGGAAGATTGCTGCCCAAAACTAGTAGCTGACTTTGTTCAGGACATGAGTGTTGAGTTCAGTTATGTTTCACTATATATTCCCTTAGTGTAAAATGCACAAGGTCATTCACTTCCACACTGGCAACAACAGATCATACGCATGCTTAGGAAGATGAAGGTTCTTGAGATCACTTCTAATGTGCCTCAATCTAATATCACAAAAAACAACTGATCATAAATCTCGGTTTATTGAATCTGATGGGGGCAGCTTCAGTATATTTGACAATGAAACTGCTTATAAAAAAGTCTTTATATGTTCATAGGTCATAGATATGTACTAGGCTAATGGCCCTGGAGCCTTTACAAACCTAGCCCATAAAAGTGCCCTGGCATCATGCCACCCAGTGTTAGTTCCCAGTACCTCTATCAAGCAGAGCTCCTTGAGTGATCCCCGGGTGAACTTTCTATTTCCCATCCACCCATCAAGATTTCTCTTGAAGAGGGCCAATGAGGTACTCTGCTTGACATGTACGGGAAATCTTTTCCAGAGCATGGGCAGTCTCTGGGTTATGAACCTGTCCCTCTAGCATGTTCTGTAGATTGTGGTAATGCGGTTGAGGTCTCTGAAGTGTGTGGTACAGAGGGATTGGGATTTCTTTAGATGTAGCATTTCTAGCAGAGCTGGGTCAGACATGGCTTTGTAAGTCAAGCAGAGATCACCTCTTAGTAGATGATATGAGACAGAGAATAGCTGGAGTTTTTGAGTCTGTCCATGTACAACGTGTTAAGGCTTAGGATCCTCTTCATGAGGTACTTTTGTGGCCTTTCCAGCTGTTGCATGTGTTTAGTGAGGTACATGCCAAATGGGGAATTATACTCGATGATTGGCCTAATGAGGGAAGTCTAGAGAGATGATGACCTCTTTCTTCCTGGATGCAAACCCTTGGTAATGAGATGTGCCACAAAGGGCTTTCTGACCACAGTGGCAATGTGGTGGTCAAAGGAGAGGTTGCTGTCAACCTGTGTCCCCAGAGAACTTATAATGCCTACAGTGTTCAGTGGCTCCCATCAATGTGGCAATTAGTGGGAACTGAGTTTTTCCTAAAGAGGATGATGACGCACTTTTTGGCATTAAGCTTAAGGCCATGGTTTCAGTAAGGCCTTTCTGTAGGCTGTGTACATCACTTGGGGAGTTACAATGTCTCCCAGCTTGCAGTCGTCTGTGAATTTGGTCAGCCAGAGTCCCTCTTTGTTGGCCTGGTCTTGTGAGAAGCAGATGCCAAACGGGAGAGGACCCAGGACCAATCCCTGTGGTACTTCACTTGTGACAGGTTGTCAGTCTGACTTGGAGTGCACTACTTTCACTCTGTGGGTTCTCTCTGTGAGCCATTTTGCAACCTACCTAGTAACATAGGGGTTGATGTCTAGTTTGGTGAGTATATCAATAATTCCCGAGTAGGAAATGATACCAAAGGCCTTGGCCAGATCAAGCTAGGCTGTATGAACTGTCTTGCCATCATCCACAGCTCTGATGACTGACTTAAAGAAGTCAACCAGGTTGAGCAGACATGATCTACCTTTCACAAAACCAAGTTGCTTGGGATCTAGAGTTTGGAGATTCCCTATATCCTTGTTAATTAGGTCTATGATGATGCGCTCCATAGTCTTACACATCAAACTTGTCAGTCTAATGGGGTGATAATTCCCAGGGTCTGTAGTTACTCCCCATTTATGAAGAGGGATGACTGTATTAGTGTGCCATTCGGTAGTGACAAAGCCTAAGGTGAGGCTGCAATTGAACAGGGCACACAAATGTGGTGCCAGTTCACTTTGTAGTTCATGTAGAACACATCCAGGGATATTGCTGTGTGCCATGAAAGCTGTATTCTTGGCCTATGACAATGCAGCTTTAACCTGTTGTACAGTAATGCTGGGTGCCTGGCATTCCCCTGGCATTGTGATTGGTCCTTTTGGGGGGAGAGAGAGGTAAAGTTGGCACTGAATCTGACGGCCAGTATATTGGCAATATCTGTTGGCTCAGTATAGGAGGTACCATTGTGCAGTAACTCAGAGCAAACCTGGGTATTGCTGTGGAGAGTTTTGATATAACTGTAGAAGGATTTGTGGTTGTTTTTAGTGTCTGCTACAATTCTGCCTTCATAGCTGGTTTTAGAGGTTTTGATGAGGGATCTCAAGTTTTTGCTGAGGCTAATAAGGGAGTTTTTCCAGTCTTGGAACTTCACCTTTATCTGCAAGAGTTTCTTCCTTTTCTTGTAGAGTTTATTAATGGCAGGGGGCCACCAGATTAGCTTCCTTTTTTCTGGAGGAGAGCGTTTTGGTTCTGTTGGGTATGGCTAGTTCCATGCATTTATGTACATGTTCGTACAGTGCATTGGTATATGATTCTGCAGTCATGCATCTATTTTCCATTTGCATGGGTGCCATGAAGTTAGCCACCTCTGTTTTTAGGAGCCCAAAGTCAGCTTTGGAGAAGTTTTTTATGGTGGTTACCTTTGCGGGGGGTTTGGGAGAGATGTGGATTTCCATGGTGATTAGTTTGTGGTCAGATCTAACCAAGGAGGAATTGACTGCTGGTGTAGAGCAACAGTTGCCCATGTTAGTAATAACCAGGTCAACATCCTTGGATGTTGCTTCCTCTAATGGAGGTAAGAATGAGCTGCTCCACGGCATTGGAACTGATGAATTCCAGGAAGCATTGGGCCAGTGTATTGGTGCATAAGTAGTTTTCCCTGTTGATGGAGGGGTAGGTGAAGTCACCTAGTATGAGAGTATTGGGTCGGATCCTATTAGTTTCCAGGGTGCTTAGGAACATGGAGTGAGAGTCTTGGGACATGGTTGGGGACCTATAGCAGGTTATGACCTGAATCACCATCTTACCCAATGTTAGTTGTACCTGAAGTATCTCAGATGTGTTGTGCTGAGCTACTAGTCTGGAGGTGTGCATATCCTTTATAAGTATGGAGACACCACCACCTTTGAAGCTTCGGTCCATGTTCTGGGGCCGAAAGGTGTGGAATGAGTTATAGCCTGGTAGCACAGGAGTGCTTTCTGCTGCTTTAAACCAGGTCTCTGTTACAGTATAAATGTCGATGTTCTCCATTTAGAGGAGTGCTTCAAGCAAGTGCATCTTGAGATTTAGACTTCTAGTGTTGAGCAGCATGACCCTCAGATTGTATTTATTTATAGCTGGTACAGTGGTAATTTGGTATTTGGAACATTTCCTAAAAAGGCACTATAGGGGTGGCAAGAGCCTTAGCCAATATCCAGAAACCCAGGGATGACAGATGCAAGCCATCTCTGGCAAAGCATCGAGATCTGTCAGTCATGTCATCCCAAGCAGACAGATACTGAATCCCTTTAGAATGACACCAGAAACTTAGCCAATTGTTGAAGTCAATCATTTTCTGCTTGTACTGTGGTATCTTTCTGGGCAATGGTAGGATGCTGCTCAGAGCTAGGGTCATACCTACCTGGGCCAGATAATCCGAGAGCTCTTCCATGTTTCTCTTCATGTAGTCCAAGGAGGTGCATCTCAGGTCATTCACACCCACATGGACAGTTACAGAGTCATACTTGTACTTGTTGTGGAGTGACCTGATACGTGTGCTATGTGTCGGATTCTGGCACCTGATAAGACAGGTGACTGTTACCTTTTCCTTATTCAACCTATGATTTGCAACAGGACCTTATCTCCTTAGAGATCCAGGCTTAGAATTTCTGTGTAGAAGAATATGTAATTGTAGGTGTGGATGTAGGTATTATTGTAACTTTAAATGGAAGAGTCTGTTCTTATTGTATTGCTGGAATGCTTATGCAGGAATGCTTTTGACATGCTCAGCATAAGCAGGTGTAGTGGTACACTGTTGTTTATTGACAGCATTGTGCACCCAATTTGGACTGGTAACTGTATCTGTCAAACATCTAGGAGGGAGAGACTATCAGTAAATATGATACATTTCTTATACTTATTTGGTGTACCTAGCAGAAACAGAATGATCAGTCGAGAGGAAAGGGTAGCTTGATACTCCATGATGATGAGTATTAAGCTACTTGCATTATATTAGGGTACTTAGTTGATTAATAATTGGCTTAGTCTCTGGTGTCATTCTAAGGGGGTGCAATATTTCTCAGCATGGAAGGAGATGGTCAACACACCATGCTTCTTTGTCAGAGATGGTCTGCACGTCTTCTCTGTAGGCTTTCAAATATTAGCTAAAATATTGTCTTCCACCATAGTGACTTTTTTTAGACAATGCCAAACTGAAAGTACTTCCGACATAACAAATCAAAACCAAGAAAATCTAAAGGTATTACTGGTAAATGCTAGGAGTCTAAACAAAAAAACTCCTCTCCCTAGAAGCTCTCTTTACCCTAGAGAATGCTGATGTCTGTGCAGTCACTGAGGCATGGTTTAAAGCCACGGAGAGCACACCAACAGTGCAAGGTCATAATGCCTTTCACACATTTAAGCCAGCTACTTCACAGGCAGGGACTAAAGGTGGAGGTGTCTATATTTAAATCAAAAATAAATATACTTCAAGGCTGGTCAAACAGGACAATGCACCTGAGCTGCTCCATGTTCAAATCACCATATATAAAATCCAATACCACTTCCTTGCAAGCTATAGGTCCTCTTCTATGAACCAGAAAACCTATACCATGTATTTAAACTTATTAGAAAGACTAAGCATCCACCCCAATACCATATTCCTTGGTGATTTTAATTACCTCACTATTAACTGGGAATCCTATATGACACCAACTGTACAGGCACAGAGAATCCTGGATTTTGTAAACAAATTTCCTGGACCAGATAGTCAATACACCAACCAGAGGTGCAACCATACTGGATCTGGACATCTCTAGTATGGGAGACTGCTGTACACCCCCTACTGTAATGCCTTCCCCAGTAAAGTCAGACCACAGAATGGTCTCCTTTGCAGTAAAAATAAAACCTGGACCCCCAGCTAAACCTGGAATATTCAGGAACTATTCTAAGGCTAACCTCCTGCTATTAAGTGAGAACCTGGCAAAAGTTCAAGCCTCCATAAACCCTGAAAACACTGTTACCTATGGGGAACTGTTCACAGAAACCCTTTACAAGCATGTTAATAGCTGCATAGAGGCAGCTGTACCCACCAGGAAGAAGTACAGAACTAACTCAAAAAACAGACCGCCCTGGTGGAATCACAAAATCAAAGGCTATCTAACAGGAGGAAGAAAATTATGGCAAAAATTAGGAGGTGCAGCACCCATCAGGATAAAAGCACACTTATCAAACAAAACAAACAACTCATAGGACAAATAAAGTCTACCAAATCCAAATTTGAGGTAAGTTTGGCCTCCCAGGCCAAGGATGACCACAAAGCATTCTTTAGCTATGTCCACAACCTCGAAGGCAATACACAATTGTGTGCAGAGCTCATTGTAAATGGAGCAACCTATACTGAGCCAGAAGATATAGCAAACCTCCTAGCTGATAAATTCAGCTCCAGCTTTACCCCTCTATCCTCCTTAAACTTCCCTCAGGAAATATCATCAAATATAACCCCCCTACTATCACTAGAGAACAGGTCCTTAATGCTCTCTCTAAGACCATTAACACTGCCTCAATGGGCACAGACAATTTCCCAGGATGCCTTCTAAATAGCATGAAACATGACCTATCAGGGCCTCTGGAATTACTATTTTACTTTAGCCTCCAAATAGGCTTCATGCCTCATGAATGGTGAAAGCCAACAGTCATCCCTCTGCATAAAGGTGGGCCTTCTACAGACCCTGGAAACTACAGACCCATAAGTCTCACTAGTCTTATATGTAAATCCATGGAAAGAATTATCATGGAGATGATCAACAGATATGTAGTAAACCTCCAAACACTGGATCCAACCCAGTTTGGTTTCATCAACTCACCTTGTGGACTTCTTTGAGAAGGTCACCAAAGCAATGGATGAGGGGAAAATCATTCACACGGCCTAACTTGACCTGGCCAAGGAATCTGACACAATACCCCACTCAGACATTGTTGACAAACTCAAGAGGTTAGGTACAAACTCATATGTCACCCAGTGGATAGCCAACTGGCTCACAAGTAGGGCCCAGGAAGTTAAAATTGGAGAGTCCAACTCTATAAAGAACCAGACACAAGTGGAGTCCCACACGGATCAGTCCTTGGACCACTCCTTTTTGGCATTTACTTCTCAGAAGTCAAGGCCAATGCCAGTGGTCTCTGGCTGACTAAATTTGCAGATGATTGCAAATTAGGAGCTCTCATTGAATGTCACACTAACACAAATGTTCTCTAGGAGGGACTGACACAGACAAACAACTGGTGTCAGAGACATGGACTAAAACTAAATGCCAAGATTTGCATAATAGTATCCTTTGGGAAGTCAGTCATCCCTGGTAACTATCATATTGGCAACGCACCTCTTAGAGATGACCCAGAACTCAGGGACTTGGGGACACACAAAGATGGTAATCTAGCCTTTGACCATCCCGTGTCTACAGTGATGAGGAAATCATTCTATGTTGTCCAACTTATAAACAAAGGGATGGCATCTAAGCCTAAAGAAGTCATTGTTCCACTGTATTCGACATTCATCAGACCTATCATTGAGTACAATAACCCCTTTGGTATGTGCCTAACCAGGCATATCCAACAACTGGAACTTCCACAGAGGTTCCTCACTAAAAGAATATAGGTGTAAGTAAAATGCCCTGTGCAGACCACCTTAAGGCCCTATCCCTGTATTCTGTTTCCTACAATCTTTGAGGGAAGATCTATGCCTGGCATACAGGGCATTGTCAGTCCCCACTCTGATGGACCTCCTGCATATTCACAAAACAAACAACACCAGAATTACTGTGTTATAAATAGGACCTGCTGGAGAGATAGGTATGTATCTCAGTGATTGCCCTATCTATGGACGGCGCAGTGGTAGTGTTGTTGCCTCACAGCAAGAGGTTCTCTAGTTTGATTAACAGTTGGAGTGCCTTCTGTGCAGAGTCTGCATGTCCTCCCTGCATTTGTGTGGGTTTCCTCAGGGTTCTCCGGATTCCTCCTGCATGTCAAAGACATGTGTCTGGACCATTTCTACCCAGGCCTCCACTGAAAATTAGCTTGGTACTAAGTCGGACCTTCCCGTTAAACAATAAGTAAATAAATAAAAATATGGAACAGGCTCCCTAGTAATGTGAAGCAGAGTCCCTTCCTATCCCAATTCAAGTGCAACTTGGAAATTGGATGGGAAATGGGAAATTCATCCCTGGTTTGGCACCTATGTTTCTAATGGACACAGGTAATCTGTAAATGGTTCACCTCCCAGGCCCATGCTTACACTTATCAAGGGTATCAGAACTTGTCAGAGATTTGGGATGCATGGCTAGGCTTAAAAAGGCCCTTGGGGTCGTTAGCCTAGTAAACACCTATGAACCTTTAAGACAGCATGTGGTAAAAGAGAAAAATCAGTAGACAGCGAGCTTACTGAAAATTTAGTAAATCATCATGCCTATGCTAGTTAAAGTAACAGGGTTCAAGCATGACAATGGTGCACTGATCAGCAGCAATATATCAGAACAGAGATCTGCAATTAAAATCAGCAAAAACAATTCTACAGAGTAATCTGCCACAGAATAGAAAATCACAAAAAGCTGCCTAGAATTAGCACTCTAAAACTGAAAAAAAACCCTGAGAAAGCAGACTATGCAAGAAAAAATGTTAAATACCAGAAGGAATAGTAGAATTAAACAAAACAAAAAAAAACCCTAGGCCACTCCAGTGACATAGAGGGATAAAGCCTTGACCACAGCCCAGTTGACCTGGGTTCATTTACTGTCTTGGGCAGCTGATGGAGCAGCAGGGAGTGAGGGGTATGCTCTAGTAACTGGAAGGGCATTTGTTGATGATGCTCCCTTAGGAGAGGCATAGTCTAAAGGGGGAATTGCCTCATATGTAATCGAATGATGCAGGAGGTGGAAAAGGGAGTGGGTAGGGTATATAAAGAAACCCCCCAGGAGAGATGCAAAGTTGGCCAAGTTACCAGGATGCCCCTAAGGTCCAAAACTGGCCAAATCAATACCAGAGTAATTTCAGGGGACAAAAGATTACCTGGTAGATCCAACATGGGTGTGGAGCATTGGGGAGATATGCTGGTTAAATGATGTCCCAACGGTGATCAAACTAATAATAATAAAAAACAATTCCTAGTACTATATGGTATCACTAGTAAACAGTCATTGGAATTAACCCAGTCAGAAGGTCAAACTTTTCTCAGTATATAAAATTGAAGTCTTGAAAGATGGGATAGTGCAAGAAAAAAACTCTGATTGTAATGACTTATAAAGGAAGGGGTAGTAAGATGATGTTAAATTTCAAAATTCATATTTATTTATGTTGTGACACACCACCACTGGACCAGTAATCAAGGAGCCTCAATCATCACCACTGGCACCAGGGGGGATGTACACTGGGAGGTTGACAGGTACACACACAGTATTAACAGATTCAGCTCTCTGCGTCTAGTGCAATTTTCCTTAAGAGAACACAAAGATCAGTCAGTCTGAGGCTGGTTTCTCCCTCTTTTGCCAGGTCCCCAACAGACTCCCCACTGGCACCATAGCTATAAAGTCAAGATCTCAGCTGAGTAGCCAAGCCAAGACCTCCAGCACCTTCTCTGTCCAACTAGTGTTTTGTGTCCCTGACCAAGTAAGCGACGAATACACTCTGAGGTTTGATTTATTCATACAAGCACACACCTGGGAAAGGTTGGCACAGGTTTACTAGCTATGCCCCCTTTTGTCCAGACTATAAGGTAGCTATCACTGCTTTGCATTGCCACCAGCCAACTCCTTATCGGCTACTTTAAGGCCCTTAACAACGGGTGTTCAATCTTACTGTGTAATACTATTGTTAATACAAATGGTAGTTTGACCAAGAGTAAGGCTATTTAGGAGTGGCCTATCCAGTGTCACCAAATAAATATGCAAGTACTCTCAGAACTTAAATATCTCTAAACAGATCAGCTACAATGAAAGGTTTAAATATATTTAATAAATATTAAAAGAATAGAAAATACTCTATATATTTACAGTAACATCAGAGTTCAAAATCGCATGAAATATTTAAAACAACATTGCAGGACAGTCTCATATAAATAAAGAAAAACATCCAAGCTGAGCTTTAATATATTCCTGACTTAATCTAAGAGAATTACTAGTTAACTTGTCAGGTCCAAGACAGCATACAGAATGCTCAGTCTCTCCCTTAGAGAGTTCTCAAATTAATATCACAAATATTACTGTTGGGATAGCTTGCAGAATGACATCATTTCTTGTCATCTGACTCTATCCCAGGTAAAAGCCCCCACTGCTGAAATCTAGCAGTATTTAGCATCTACTTGTGAAAATACATAGGTAAGGGCTTTTCCTCAGATCCGTCCAGCTGTTGGAAGTCATAAAACAATAAACCACTTCCACATTTCAAGCCTAGTAATTATTTCTACTTCAAGACAACACAGAGAGCTCCCTAGTATAGACATCCTGTCTCTTGCTGTCATAAAGTAATTTAATTTCAGCTATTTTCTGAAGTTTTGCTGGAATGAAGTTAACTCCGTGTTCCAGTTTCTACTGTTAAAAGATATACATTTAAACAGTTACAATAGTGTATGTACATTTCTGTTCTATTCCTGTAGGAATGATGTGGTTACATTTTAAGCACTTTGCACAAATCTTTTCAACGCACACTTCTTTACCAGCAGTTTGATATACACCTGACATACAGTTCTAATACATTTGTAACACAAGTATCTAATATGAATTATGTTGATATTCACAAAATAACATATAATTATTTACAAAATTCCAGATAGCTCTGCTGGCAGTATCTCCATTTGTGACATATATACTTAAAGCAAAGCTTTATATGTACAAAGAATAAAATTAACTTAAAAGTAAACAAAAATACAAAGTTCAAATAATCTAAGTAAGGTACTAACATATAAAAAAATACCATGAGATCTTATAGCAGATACATAGTCTTTAAATGAGTCTTGTCATCAAGGATTACTCCTTTAACATGCATCATGAATGACAGTTCTAGCTGTCTTTATGCATATCCCATAAATAATTACAAGGTTTCTGTGCAAGAGTATTTTACCTCCAAAGTGTGTTATATACAGACATGACTATTATCTCAGTAATGCTAAATGTACTTTGGTCATAAACTATCCACTAATGGATATATGTAGAGCATCTACTAAGAATTTAACCAATGGTTGATGGCTCCAGAGAAAAGAAAAGGTAGAGGTGCTTGTCACCAACATATCAATGCTAATTAAACCTCTCATCCACATAAGATCTAATGATAGCACACACATGCTTAATACAACAGGGCACAGAACACATTATATATTAAAGACCAAGAAGTCTCCTATCACTTGAAAATGGTTGATTGCTTAATAAATTAATAATACTAAATGAACTGCCCTGCAGGGCTATTTTAACCTTAATCCAGTGTACAAGGCACGCACGCGGGACTGGTGGTGCTCCAAACAAAAGCACGAATTGAAGAAAAGAAGAAACCAGCAACAAAATAAACAATATAAACACTTTTTAAAAAAACAAAAAATTAGAATGCACATACTGGTTTCCGGCCTTCGGCCCCAATTCATTGCAATGCTCAATGTTAAAAAATAAAAAATCCATTTATTATCCATCCATTCCATATATATTCCATATATAGTCACTTCTTTCAATTCAATTGTCTGAAATCATTCAATCAATAATGGTTGTATTTAATAACACTATTTATATAATAAATACAAATAGATTATAAAATATAAGCTTATTGAAGAACTTGTATATTGTGCATGAAGAACCATGGTTCTTCATGCACATGCTATTATTCACAATATGAATGGATGTCATATCTCTGTTCAAATGGATGTTTGATTTCAATGTTATAAAATATGTTGGTTAATTTGATTGTTATAAATAAGTTTATTTGTTGTTTTTAATATTGTTATTTCTGTGTGTTTTTGTCCCTTATTTTAACCTTAGCCATTAACCCAAGGTCAGAATCAAACCCTATGCCGATGTCAGTACAAATAGTTACCTAATGAACTCTCTCATCTTGGGTGAAATAATAAAAGCTAATATGGCAAGACCAAATACAAGCCAAATATCTGTTGCTTGTAATTAACAAGTAAAAGGTATAATGAATATAATGCAGAGGGAGCACATATAGATTGAATGTATGCAGACTTCAAAAGTCCATTTGATAACATACTACATGACCGTCTTAATCAAATGTTAGGCTGAACATCATATGATCCTTGGAAAATATGACTGCAAAACAGTCGGGGAACAGAAAGTGGGCAGTCAAAATACACCATGAAATCACTCATCAGAACTTGAGCTGTGGGGTATATACTGTTCTCTTCTCAGTCCCCATCTTATTTTATCGAACATGGACTTTATTATAGTAATGCAACACAGCACTGAATATGTAATTAATTTTGTACTGAAGGTGGGTGTGCTGCTTGGTCACCGGACTACTGTATGAGTAACTGAATCATATCCACCAACCTCTATTAGGACAAAATATGAATTACTGATAACCCTGATATGACACATTCCTATCACACATGCATTTCTTGCCTTATTAAAGTAATGACCTTTATAATTTGGACTCCATTATGGTTCCTTCTCTGCATAGTTATATATGGTGTATGCACATGCCATTTAATTTCATGCTGCATTCCTGAACATACCCTAAATGGAGATTACTGTACTGTAAGTATGGCAACCAAGAGTGAAATACTATGGAGTTTTTAAGCACAGAAGATGAACATATTCTGGAACAAATGAAATAAAACAGAAAATTAAAATATAATTTTGAAATTACTTGCAGATGGTGTCCATGGTAAGACAGTAAGTATTATTGCTGTTTTGTTTAACAGCAAAAAAAGGTAGCCAAGATGTAAAATGTTTAAAATGTTCCCATAGCTGTACTGATCTGTGTTTCAATGTGGCTACTAGCTGTTGACTAGAGTGCATGTTAGTTCTTGTAGGTGATACATTACAGTTACTCTAAGAATAATCAAAATAAATTCAGTGGACCTAAAATGAATAAATATCTGAAGAAATGTTCCACTGAAAAAAGCAGTGCCTTAATATTACCCGAGAGTACCTGGATTAGAATGTGTCCCACTCTTCCACTCTACCCCTCAACCACCTATAATTAATATAATCAGCAGAAGTTACCATAGCTTGGAAAAATAATGAAATATCATGAACTGAGGTAAACATGGAATTCAGAAAATACAGAAAATTTCCATTCCTGGCACATTTTTAATAACTTCAAAACATTTCAGCTTTGCTTGAAGTAGTTTTGATCAGTGACAAGTTACCCTTTCTGTCCCCTGCAGAAATGGTGTCATATGCAATAGTATATTTTTAAGCAAAGTATGTGGATAATTTATTGAAGAATCTGGATTAAACATATGGATGATACCATGCAACTGCATGCTATTTTAACTATGAGCATAGATTGAAAGGTTATGCTGCCATTCATTAAAATAAAACACAATGTATAACTTTTTAGAGCAAGGATTAGGTTGTGCCTATGCATTAAATGGCAAATGATATCGTTAATCTGAACAATTTCTGATATTTACATTGGAAACATGTGTCAACATGTCCTACATGCAGTCTTCACATTCCTGCATCAACAGCCTAAAATGGTAATCAAGTCCTTGATTAAAATTTGGTAACCGTGTGCACAGAAAGAGAGTGGAATTTCAAGAAAGAAAAAATAAATATAAAATACTAGGTACAATGCACTATTCCCACAAGGAATGATAATAAACAAATAAAAATAAAGAGGTTAACTCATTAACACCTATGTGGTGTGGAATGTCACACCTCTAGCAGCCTATACACATCATGCATTCTAGAGTATTTTCTGAAAAAAAAATAGATTTAAAAAGCATATGATAAATCTAAATATTTTTGAACAATGTAAGTTATTAAAAGTATAAAATGCCAACATTGTTTCTGTCAATTATTCTTTACAGTGATAATAGTTAGTGCAGTCATAGTATTTCCATAAATACTGTAATTTGTATTATAATGCGAACAAACTTCAAATAATTTTTCTAAACTTTCACAAACACACTTGCATACATTGAAAACTATACAATCTAGACATATATTGTTAGAACATTTTTTTTAACCACACAAGTTTTCACATAACAGTAAACTTCTCTACAGATGCATGTTTTTTGAGATTTTACAGAAATATGAAAATATATGTTTACCTGTATAATTAACAATATGAATAATACTGGATATCTCTCAAGATGTGCAATTTACAGTGCAAATATCAAAAAACGGTTTTCTTCAACAACATCTAAGGTTTCATCTAATGCCATGCAACAGTTTATAAGTCACTTGTTTTTTTGAAGTATTTACTACATATGGAAATATTGCTTATTTTTATAATTACTAACAAACAATTAACAATATTTTCAGTATAGTGTAATATAAGCCAGAAATTTTGTTGAACTATTCTGTCTCCCACAATGGTGTTTCACACCGTATACCTCAATAAAATGTAGGTCTCTCAATTATGAAAATATAAATATAAATATGAACACATGAATAAGAATTGTCAAACAACAATTCATTTATCCACTGCTCGACATCCTAGACAAACAATCTTAGTGTTGCTTTGTTAACAACTCCTTCACTTTTCTGATGTTATGTATTATTAGATGGTAAGTCAGTTAGTTAAATAAGCCAGACCCAAAATGTCTGGATGCCATAAGGAGGCATGCGTGTGAACTAGAAGTATACAAAAAAAGACATTACACAATGTTGACTGATATTCATAGTATACATACCTATCTTAATATTTCAGTTTTAAAATATGGTCACAATATAACGTTTGAGTGACAAGGATTTCAGGTTATAAGTAACTCCAAGCCTGTAAACTGGTTCAGAAATAGGGTTGTGAAGGTTGCATTATAATGTTTTTCTGTTAAAATAAAGGGGCATGATAATCTTAATGGTTTCAAAAACACAAGCAATCGGCCACTCCAGAATAAAGCCCTGAGGACATCTCAGCCAAACCAGGTTTGATTAGTGGTTCAGGTAACTGAAGCACTGGCAGGGAGGGATGGATGGGTGTTACTATCCTTGGTGGGACAGCAGTTCTGCGGGTGTTTCCTGTGAAGATCCCTAGTGGATGGTGGAGCTGTCACTACCAGAAGGTATAGTCCAAGGGGGATCAGGTGGGTGCATGGCTTAGTCACTTTGGAGGAATGACAAAATGCTGCATGTCCCCATTGCATGCACATCCTTCAGGTGCAACCACAACAATTGTGTTGGGAGGAATGTGGTAGGTCATAAAAAAGAACTTCCCCAGTGGATGTTAACAACCTGACATCCTGAACAATCTTAACATCTGCACTAAATCCAGCTCTATTAGAGGACATTTATGGGATTAGAAGGTAACTGGTAGATCAGCAATGGGTATGGGGTACTGGTTAGGGAGCCATAGAATGATGCAGATGGAGAAAATCTTCCTCCAACAAAAATCCTTAATTCGTTCTCATATGTTAAATTGGGATATTTTATTTCTCAGTCCATAAAGATAACCAAGTGCACAAAACAAAGTTGTCCATTGTCTCCCTTATTATTTGCTTTGGCCATTGCATCAAATTTTGCTATACAGTAGAATTTAAAATAAATTATAAATATACTCTCAAAATTTATAAAATTGCTGATGATATACTGCTAACAACAGTTAACATTTATTCTTCACTAATAAATATAAAAACATGGGTCTATATCATAACTGAGAAAACCCGTTTCAGCCAATACATAAACGTCAACACATATTGCGCAAACCACGACTACACCGAATGCCCTAAACCGGGAAATTCAAAATCTCGAACCGGCATAGTTGGCTAACCCCACTGCTTGCTATGTACTACCCACCCAAACAAAATAAATAATCCACACACATACACTTAACAAAACCTTACTTCTAACCCTACACTAAACCTTACATACATCACTATCTATGCACTTACCTTAACCCGCACCCTAACCCTAAGGTCCGTAACTATCGCACACTTACCTTATGGAGCTATACCACAGAAGGGCCAACTATGCCGATTCGAGATTTTGAATTTCGCAGTTTAGGGCATTCGGTGTATATGCGGTTCGCGCAATATGTGTCGATGTTTACGTATTCGCTGAAATGGGCTTTCACGGTTATGATATAGACCCTAAAAACATGATATTTTGTACCAGATGTTAGCAGGTACTAATGCACTCAAAAGTGATTAACAGGTAAATATAATTTGGATCTGGAAAACTGACCTATAGTATAAAATCAATGGATAGTTCTTAATCTCTAAAGCTGACTTAATATAATTCTTGATTTTCTAAACAATATTGAAAAAATGGTGAGAAGGGAAGATCATAGGCTGAATTCATTAACAATAAGTGCAGCTATTGTATATGTGGTGCACCGTGCACACGATAGTGCACTATTTCATATTGATTAAATGGTACAACAATTAGGGGTAAGAAATCGGGCACAGGTAAACAGCAGAATATGCTAATGAAAGCATATGTAGCCACATGGGCACAGGTAAACAGCAGAATATGCTAATGAAAGCATATGTAGCCACATTGCATGATAATTAATCAATCTGACATGGCAGAGCTATTCATGAAGCTATAAAGCAATTGTATATAGTCAGTGTAGCCATTTGCCCTGAAATCCAAAACTCTTTGGATTACAGCCACAATTACACTTAGAAAAAAAAAAAGAAAATTGCTGGTATTTGCTGGTGCCATTATAAAACTATGTGCAACATGCTTTATTTGATGTTGTGCTGCTGTTGCCAGACCTTCACCAAGAAGAAGTTTTTTTTTTATCCATATTGACTTAGTATGGACTGGATGACACAGAGCATTGTACAGCTAAACCACGTAGACAGGGAAACAGTATAGTAAATATGCAACCTTTTCTACCCTTGTCTGATATCCAAGTGTGAAATCTGTTTGAAAAAAAGCTAACTGCTTACCTCCATATGCAAGTAGTTATATGTCCCTAAGATATGAGACATCTTTCTTGTGTATAGTGATGTCAATAATACTGTAATACGACATGACTGTGATGTCTGCAATACCCACCAATGGACTTTGCACAATAATCTGCATGAAGAATTTTACTTTCCCACAAACATATATAGAACCATAACTTCATTAAAAATGTGCAAATGTCAGTGCACAATTACCATCACTGAGGCAGGGTGGTGGTAGTGGGGAGGAGGATACATGAAGGCAAGTTTAAAACCAAAGAAGTGAGTGTGAATTATTGAATTGTATTGCCTACTTGAAAGTTGTGGAGTATACTCACTGGAATTGTCTTCCATATCAGAACCAACATCAATGTACAAAATAGGTAAAAAATCAAATCTTCATATTAGCACACACAAGTAAATACATCCTCCTCCTCCAAAAAGTAAAGGGAAAAAAGGAAATGTACAGGTCATGTAAGTAGTACAAAAGCTGTTTAACTGAGTAGTATATTGGAGCATTAACTAAAGCAATGTATGCTTTCCAGTACAAATGAGTAAAAGCATTATTGAAAACCACTTGCATGGAAGGGAGTCAGTTATATATCATAAGCTTAAGTAAAACATTTGTGGGCTACAAACATCAACCCCCTGACCTTGCTAGAAAGTAATACAACACTCATCTGCAACAACTTTCCAGATGGGCATAAAAATGTTCCATAATATCATGTTACATTCTTCATAAACTTTTGTAATGTTGACATGCAGCATTTTGAAAAAAAACGGCAAGATACCTTTGTATCAAGTTAGTTGTGACTGTAGAAACATGTTTTATAAGTAATTAGCAGCATGCAACAATCTGGATAAACAGTTACCCTACCACAATACACATTTCCTTGCCTACACAATTACATTGATACAATGCAGATTCAGGTCTGTTAGCACTGTGAATAAAAAAAAAATGAGATGTGAACTTATTTGCATTCATGAATTCCAAAATCTGCACTAAGTGCAGGGAATGTAAACGTGGTCAGTTCGTTCTCTTTGTTCTTTCAATGTAAACATGGTGTAAGGACCTACACAACTGCGTGCACACACCCTACTTCTGCAAGGATGAACTGTGGACTGTTACCAAAGAAATAATTACAAGTATGAATGTGTGCTCTGACTGCAATATCAATCAGGCTGTTACAGGCAGAAAGTACTGACGAAATGTTGTGACTGCTATTGACTGACTTAGGAAATGAACATTTCTAATAATGATATGACTTGTTTATGGCAATAGTTTCTGCCTCTCAATACAATTCAACATAGGCATCTTTTTAGAGAAGCATAGATATTTGAGTGATGATCACAAAACAAAGAGAACCAAGGAGGTGCAGTGTTCAAATGTTTTATTTTATATTGCTTCTGAAAACAAAATGACCATCAGCATAGGGTTGTAGATTGACTACTGTGGTTCAGCCCCACCACACCTCCACAGGTGGCTGCTAAGGCATCACTGCAGTCAGCACAGACACCAACACATCTGGGTCACAACCCAACAGTGTTACCTCTACAATTCCTGTCCTAGATGCATTAAGTAAATGTACCCTGCTACTGGTTCAGAGGCACCCTCCAGGAGCAGTATGAGTGGAGGTGCTAGTTTTGTCACCCAACAGGAGCTGTCAGGGCTGATGGAGGCATTATAGAGAGGAGCTCTGGTGCCCAAATTAGCAAGGGTTGAAAAATTCCTGCATCATATTGCCAAAACTATGCCACATCTGGCACTGATCCAGGCAGCTGACAAAGGAGACAGTGATGCTAGTTATGAGGGTAAGGACTAGATTCTCACTGATCCCAAGCTAGCCATGGATGTGCCTCTGAGGTCCCCTACCTATCCTCAATTATGGTGTACCCCAACCGTTTGTGCCCCATACCATCCCTTTCTGTCTTGTATGTCATATATGTCTGCACCTGCTACCTGAATTACCCTACATATCTGAACCTCTCATTCCTAAGCACCATCTTCAACATTCATCTCTCCCAAAAAAAATGGGTACCTGTCCCACAAAAAATTACACATGTACATAACTCTCCACTTCACTCATGTGCCATTCTAACACACTTAATTTGGTCAGTTGGCAATACCACCCTAGTGGCTGCCACCCATCCCTAGTGTGAAGACTCTCCAATGTCATAAAGCTGTGTGAAAACATAACACATTAATACATTTATGTTGTAAAGAAGTGGATAGCTATGGTACTCTCCCACCACCCTCCTGCAAATTCCTGTATTCTTTCCCTTGTGTCCTACCCTCTGCTTGCTCCTGACCATTACCAACCCTTTTTCACATCTTTAATCTGGTGAGAAAATCTAATCACACACAATACACATAACCAGAAATGGCCCATCAAAAGCCTTAATTTTTGTTCCTCAACATTTGCACGGATATTGGCATTGAGAATCACTGCTGAGTTGTGGTGAACGCTGTTCAGCTTCTTGTGACAAAAAGATGAAGATTTCAATTTCAGCTGAACTAGTCTGGTTACTTTCATGTAAATATGCTTAAATCTTTCGTGCTATGGGAATGCAGAGTAAAGAAAGACTAAAGGGAGTATTGTGAAGTAGTTACTGTAACAGTTCTTAGACTGTTGGATGTAATCAACTAAAACTTCTTTTTGGCATGTTGAGATAATTTCCTGTCTGTACACTGATGTTTTTGCATTGTATCATGTGTTCAGTTACAGCTGTAGGTCAATTATTATTACATGACATTTTCTATTCCTATCATATAGTTAACTGCAAATGTCTGTATTTGTCTCCATTTACATTTCATTAACACACCATTTGAATAGTGCAGCAAGACATCATTTGCAAAAACATTCCAGCCCCAACAGGAAGGCTTAGCAAGCTCTCCTTATACTGCTTATGTTTTAATGTTGGTTGCACTCTCCTACCCCTTCTTGCTCCATACAGTAAGTACTTTTATTGCACAATGCATGACAGCTTAATGAGGAAATAAGTAAAAACAATTCACCAAACAGATGGTCCTACATGTCCGACAAAAAATATTGTCACTATCCCTCTCTCCATCTGTATAAATCTCTCTCTGGTCACCACTTCCACTTCAGTAAGTTGTCACTGCATTTCAATTGTGTGATTTAAAGTGTTTGATGGAGTTTCTTTGTGGCATGATGAGCTAATGCTCAAGTCTATAGACAGATCTTTGCATCCTTTCAAGGTTTCAAGTGCAGGCATTTAATAACTATTACTGACTATTTTTAGTACAGAATTTCATGTGTAACTGTTGCCTATACATTGTTAGGAGCAACATTTTCCTGCTTCTGTGATACGCTGCTTGGTCCCTACATCCCTTTCATGCTGTGTATCTTCAGTCTTCTGTGCCACTATTCCTCCTGCTCTACATTTGTGCAGCGCCTGGCACTGAGCACCACCTGCAACTCAGGCTAAATGGAAGTGCATGGCAACATTTTTTGAGTTTTGCCTTGGGCTGCATTACTCTGGTGCCCTTTGCACTGTTGTGCTTAGCTACATATAGTAAGGTTTAATCTACTTTTGTACAAGTTAAATGTTCAGTGGTTATTAGGGTAATGAAGACTAATACATACAATCTCCTTTTCTGCATTCTTTTGTCACATGTGAACTATGTGAAGTAGTAGATCCTATGTGGTATGTTTAGATAATACTCATGTCTATAGCGTTTTTTTTCAAATACTCTCAAGGTTTTGAACCCAGATGTATGCCAAACTGTTTCTGAATGTTTGGTCTGACTCCTGTAGGTGTAAATGTTGACCACACCTTTCCTTAACACATCATTATCCTGCTGCTATATTAATCTGCCTGCTCCCTATTGTGAAGCTTCTCTTGTACAGATCTTGCATGAATAATTATGCTGAAAAAGCAAATAGTAACGCAACACAAATGTGTGCAGAAATGAAACACAAAATAACCTGTTAGTATGTCTGTATTGTGTATTCCTATCACCAACTGTCCACCTCTTCCCACCCCTTTTGTGGCATCCTGTACACCTCCTTGAATCCAATTCTATAAGCCATGTTTCTTCCAACAATATCATGCTTGGCCCCTCATGTGAATCATAATATAACTCTAGCATACATATAAGGACTGTATGATCCAATATAAAAAAAAAGGTACCCTCCCAATAAAAAAAAGCAAGAAAAGCAAGAAATAAAGATAGAATATAAAAATATATATATATGATATGAGACAGTACTTGTACATTTGGCATATTCAATCATATACATAATTTATCCCAAAACATGTGACGCAGAATACCAGCTGTCCCAATAAGTGAAGGTTTACTAATTACTAATGTGCCTTTTCACATCACTAAATTCATAGAATATGATCATTATATGGGACAATCACAGTACTGTTATATTGGTGTATCCAGACAAATGCATTTATCCCAAAACATGTGATGTACAATACCAGCTGTCCCAATAAGTGAAGGTTTACTAATTACAAATGTGCTTTTTCACATCACTAAATTCAGACTTCTCTTGTGGCACTTGTGACTAAGACTGTGTTTCCTAGATTGTGTAACTAGAAAGGGAAGAGGTTTGGTTCTCACCAGGAGGAACTTGTGTGTGTGTGTGTGTGTGTGTGTGTGTGTGTGTGTGTGTGTGTGTGTGTGTGTGTGTGTGTGTGTGTGTGTGTCTGGGGAGGTATAGTGGCAGGTAAGTGATGCTTCAGTGTCAAACATGCTGTGTCCACTTCCACTTCCACTGAGGAGAATACATTTAAATTTGGACACAGCTCCCTCTGCACTTTATCCAACTTTTAACTGAAATATCCTCTCTGCAACACAATGATGAGGTCATCCTGTCAAAAGTGCATGCTTTTCTCTGAAGTGTCAGACTTCTTCTATGGCACTTGTAACAAACACTATGCTCTCCAGATTGTATAACTAGATAGATAGGAAGTTCAGTTCCCAGCATGGGAAACTTCTATTTTTGTGTCTGCCATATGAGGTATATATTGCTTCCTGAAAAGACGTGTCAACTTCCAGTCAGGGAAATAAATTACCCTTTGTGGATATTCCACATCCCTTTATCACAGTTTTATCACAAACATCTCTCCAACACAGTGATGAGGTCATTCTAACAAAAATGCACTATGTCCCCATAAGAATCAGCCTACTCATGTGGAGCTTGGGGCTAATACTGTATTCTCTAAATTGTGTAACTGGTTAGGTATATAATTTGAATCTAACTGTGGTGAACATGGGTATCTGTGTGGTTCTAGTGTCATAAAAGTAAACCTTCTATAACAGATGTGCTATATCCACTTCCACAGTGGAGAAAACTTTAACTCTGGACACAGCTCACTCTGCAGTTTATCCCACTTTTAACACAAACCATGTATTTGCTACCCAATAATGAGGTCATCCTCTCAAAAGTGCACTCTGTCCCCTTAACAGTCAGACTTGTCTTGTGGCTAATACTGTGCTCTCTGGAATATATAATTAGGAGGTTCAAATCTCACAGTGGGGAACTTGTATATCTGGCTTCAATGTAACTTGAGTACAGATTCTGGAAGGGTCATGCTTTATCAACTTCTACTCAGTGGAAGGTTTTTAACACTGGAGAAGTTGCTCCATCCCCTTATCCCACTTTTACCACAAACATTTCTTTCTATCCCAATGCTGAGGTCAACATGTCAAAACTGCACACTGTGCCCTTAGAAACTCGCTGTTCTCCTGTGGCTCTTGCAGCTAATTCTGTGTCAAATAGATTGTGCAAATACATAAGTAGGAGGTTTAAATCCAACATTGGGTAAATAAAGTCATTGTGCATACTGTCATGCTCAACTGTGTCCATAAAGTGCAACTGTGTCCCTGACAATACCCTATATGTAAAATTCCACTTATGAGGTGTATTTCCCTGGCACAGGATTACCCTATAGATTTATATTACCCCAGGTAATAAACATTTTTGAAACACAATGTTTAAATTGTGCTCCTGAAAAGAACCACATCAAAGTGGTCATATGAGTTACCCTCTGGAACTGACTGTTACTAGCTCACTCTTTAGACTATGTAAATACATAGGGAGGGTGTTTGAGTATAGCAATGGACAACTGTCCTTTTGTCTGTCATGCTGTGTAGAGAAGGCTTCTAATGCATGTATTATGTGTAGCTGTTTATTGTTACTGTGCACTTCAGCTGCCTTAATACATTTTTACAAGAACATCAGTGTATGAAAGAATGGTGATGTCATCCATTCAAATATACACTGTCACAGTTATAACCCAACATCTTGTGTGGAACCTGCAATTTAGGTGTGTTCTGTACCATGTGATCTGTTCAAATCCACCCATTACTCCTTAAAGTCACTTGTGCCATTATTTTTGTAAATGTGCAGGTAGGTAGCAAAGTTGTCAGATAGCTATCTGCTGTGTACATGTATGGACGGGGACACCTATTACAAGGATTCCTGCTCATGTTTCACAGAGAAGTGCTTTCTTTGATAATGATAATGCTATGGGATGACATTTGTTTTTCCCATAATAAAAACGTACACATTTCCTGTGGCATGAGGACATAAGACCATGTTCTGTATTCTTGTGCCTTAGCAAGGCATGTATTCGAATCCATGATTATTCACACATTGTGGCTGATTGTCATTCCCCTGTCAGACTGTTGACTGCATTACACATTTCATGTGTCTGGGTACAAATAGCAACAGGCAATGATGTAAGAGAAACACACATATGGCAACACTCTTATAAAGAAATGACAGGCACACATCTCCCTTGTGGGAATAACATGATGCCACAGCTTCAAAGACAACCATATCTTACACTTGTAGCACCATTGACACAGTGACACATTAATTCTTTCAGATATCATGTACCTTTTGTCGTCACATGGCCAGGTACTCAAAACCCACATTGGCTGAACACATGTCCTACTGCTGTTTTGCATGACTGATATCCACAAGTGTTATAATGTGTACTATTACACTGGGAGAAACCTTCTCCAGCTTTTTTATTTCATACCAATTGCAACATAATCATATGATGTAATGACTTCATACAGGTGGAGTCTCACAGCTTTCTTAAGATTCCACTGTAGCATGTGTGATTCATACACTTTTGTAGTCAGTGGGCTTATATAGCTTGCTGTTCCATTCCTAAGGGTAATGTTCTATGAATGTATCGACATTACACAAACACTGCATGATGTTATTATTCCCAATTTTTATTTATTATCAATGCAAATAATATATATTTGTGTTGCTTATATGCTGTTATGCCAGTGTTCGCGTTAATGTCTTGTGACCATGGTCAGTATAATCCTGTATTAGCTACAATCCATCTATAAGCAGAGTCCCTGAAGTACTGTAATGTCATCAGATCTGTGTTGTCATTTGTCACTTGTGTATTTTGATTGCTGTTACCTTACTGTTTATGATGCACATGTATATAAAACACATGATTGTCTAAAACATGTGCCAGTGTAATATACGCCATATTTATGGTTGTCCATTTCAGCTATGCATGACACAACTGCTATACAGCTTATGCCTTGTTTATACAGGACTGAGTGGAGGACACAGGGCTGCAGCCAGTTATCACATATACATTCCCTGTACACTCACTTCATATCCAATAACTTCACTGCATGCAAATGACTCATAATGTAACCAATTTCCTTGCTAACTTGGCATGTTATCAACATTAATATTACATTTACTCCCCTTTCTTACAATGTTGTATTGTGTCCTTCTCACATACAGTGTCAGCATGTCCATTTTATGTTATGTACATGGGTATTACCCTCAATATGGATGTCTTTTTTTTTTTTCTTTCTGGCATCATCACATTTGAATTAACTGAGTACACGTGCCTCAGTTTACTCTCCCCTTGTTGTCTCCCCTCACTGTTCAAATTGTATTCTGTGTAAATTAGGCCAGTTTCACATTCCTGCATCTACATGCTTAAAAGTCAGTTATCTTACTTTACATAAGCTGTCTGCATATGCACTCATAATACGTTTACCTACCGGCAAGTACTTTTGTTTACTTTGTGCTCATGCTCTCAGCACTGTTTCATGGCCACCAACCTTGCTAGTAGCCACAAAACGGTGCTTCAGATTGTGTAAGCAGGGTTAGCAACATACATATTCAGTAAATGCTTTTGCCCATTCTGCTAACATACCTCTTGCAAAGCTTACATGATTGTTAATGAATACCAGGGCATATTTATCCAAAATACATAAAATAATCAAGAACCATACATTTGCATCAAAGATAACTACTTAAACTACAATTGATAAACAATTATTTTAATATCTTAAAAAACTACTTCAGCTTTTTTATTATTATTCTTTTGAACATTTTCACATAGATCATTATCATTTATCATCCCACATAGAAAAGAAATTATGTACAAAAAAAGAAGGCGTTGAGTTTTGAGGTGTAAATCCTTAATCAATGTACAATAGCAACATTTGGTTTATGATTGTAAAGTTCTACAATGCTTTCATAAAAAAAAAAAAAAAAAAAAAAACAATGTTTCCTGTAAGCATTGTGGTCTGATAAATTTATATTAACCAAATGTTTGGCGTTACTCAATGCTCTAATTCCATGATGTATAACCCAGATTCTGTTCTCACTTTTCTGGAGCTTATTAAGAGTAGCCATGAAAATGACTACAAAGAACTGGAAAATATGAGATTACAGCTTAATTTACAGTATCTATAAATACTATCATTGCTGTGTGTCATAAAGAAAGGCCTACTATTAGGATGAAAACAAGCAAAAAGGAATATAGTTACTGTATAAAATGGAAGAGAAATATTAAACTATGTTACATGATCAGTTTATGTACATTTAATGTCTTTTAGCAATATATACAAAAATAAAATATTTACTAAGCTGGGCATTAATCCCAATGTCACTCGATGGGATGCCAACTGGCTTACTGACAGAACCCACACTGTAAAAGTAGCTGACTCCAAATCCAGCTTCAGACAAGTGACAAGTGGAGTACCTCAGGGTTCAGTCCTGGGACCTCTCTTGTTTGGCATCGACTTCTCTGAAGTACAGGCCAACACTAAGGGGCTCTGGCTAACAAAGTTCGCAGATGACTGCAAACTGGGAGCCATTACTGAATCCCCAAATGATGTCGATACTCTTCAAAAGAGCCTTACAGAAACAGATGCTTGGTGCCAGAGCCATGGGCTCAAGCTCAATGCCAAGAAATGTATAGTTATCCCCTTTGGGAAAAAACATGTACCCGTGAAATACCACATAGGTGGCAGTACACTAAACATCGAAAGTTTGATAAGAGACTTAGGGACACAGGTGGACAGTGGTCTCACCTTTAATAACCACATCGCCACAACAGTCAGGAAATCCTTCTATGTGGCACACCTCATCACTAAGGGCTTTTCATCCAGAAAAAAAGGAGGTCATTGTCCCACTGTACTCATCCCTCATTAGACCCATTATAGAATACAACGTCCCATTTGGTATGTACCTCTCCAGACATCTGCAACAACTGGAAAGGCCACAGAAATACCTCATTAAAAGAATCACAGGCCTAATGCAGATGCCCTATGCTGACCGCCTTAAAAACTCCAGCTATACTCTTGTCACATATCGTCTACTCTGAGGCGATCTCTGCTTAACATACAAGGCCATGTCAAACCCAGAGCTGTTGGACATGCTACACTTAAAGAAATCCCAATCCCTCAGAGCCACACGCTCCGGGGATCTGAACCTTGTCATCACGATAAACAAAACATGCTGAAGGGATAGGTTCCTGATCCAGAGACTCCCCAGACTCTGGAACAGACTGCCCATACATGTCAAGCGGAGTGCCTCTTTGGCCCTCTTCAAAAGGAACCTTGATGAATGGATGGAAGAAAGGAAATTCACCCCGGGGTTCAAGTCAGTCGCCCTGCTAGAGAGGGGTCCAGGGAAATAAATAGTGTGGGAAGAAATAGCCAGGGAATTGTTATGGCTAGGCTTGTATAGGCCCTAGGGCTGATAGCCTAGTACAAACCTATGAACCTATAATTGATTTAGACACACAAACAATTATTTGTTTTATTGCATTAATGCGTTTGTTCCAATATATACATTTTCAATTAAAAAACTAATGGGGCAGAGGCAGAAAGAAACAATTTGAATCCTAGTAGAAATATATGAAGTAATGTAGTCTTAAGAGCGGGTCTCTTTTGTCATTACAGGTGAGCATAAAACTCCACCCTTGCTACAAATACATGCGGCAGCACTGACAGCAAATGAGGAAAACAAATGTAAATAAAATAGTGCAAAGCAAAGAAAAAAAATCTAATTAAAGTGAAGAGCTGTAGATTCCCCAAGGAAATCTAAGAAAATTACATAACCAGAGAAATTGTGGAAAAACTGTAGAAGCAGATTTCTGCATCAATACATGCTTATTATCATTTATTCTAACAAACTTTTGCCTGCCTGTAATACCGTGACCTCAAGTGCAGAATTAAATAATTCAACAAATTTTTTTACTTACCAGACAACCAAATGCAATAAGCTTTAGCACACATTCCAGGGAAAACAGGATGGTAAAAGCAATGTTCAAGTATCGAAGGGTTAATTCATAAGTTACAGAGGCAGAGTAGTACTAGGGGGAAAAAAAAGTATGTGATTAGTTGGGATTTAGAAAGGTAGTGCCAACTATATAGTATATATTAGACTGAAAATGTTATGTTCTCTGCATTCCAAATATATATAATAAACAATCACTGATATATTCTGGACAGTCCATGGGAAGGCAAAACAAAATGGTAGGCATGGTATTCTATAGCTAGACAAATACCATGGTTTGATTATAAAATGGTTTCTTCTTCTTTTCTGTGTCAATAGAATGCATGTTGTAAATATACAAACCAAAATACCATCTTTAAAACGAAATTATATTTTAAATCTTAGCTTCTATAATACAAGCAATTCAATCACTATTCATTATACAGGACAAGCTATAAAATGCAATGTTAATAATAATGAGGTCTGCCTAAAGTCATTCATGGCACAAGTGTTCCTTAAAAGCTATCCCAAAGTGAATATAGTGGTGACATTCTATGCATTACCCTCGAACTACTTAGCCAAATGGTCTCCAGAACATTAAGTTGGTCAAGAAAGTAAACTTTATACTCTAGGGTACATCGGCTTTGCCTGGCTTACCAGCCTTAGATAAGCAGTAAGAAAGGCTCTTTAGTGTATTTAGTCTCATTTGGGTCACATGATTACCAGTGTAACTAATAGTTTGGGCAAGTATGTCATTTCAGTTATCATCCTCATACACTTAATGACCATTTCCTGGTTATTACCTTAGTCATTGAAAAGATTAAAGTCACAGTCGATTTTTATAGCTGTCAGACCCACTATCTTCTTAAGAAAAAAAGATGCTTACACAGTTTTCTTTAAAAATCTAAATCATAGTATAGAACTGAGGAGATGTCCTTGGCAACTTAAACCACATTTCATCCATCACTGAGAATATAAACTCTCCTCTTTGACATCAGAAACAATCATGGTGCTTGCTGTTCTTGACTCACAAGGGATCCTAAAGCAAACATGTGGGGCAATAATATATCCTGGAAACACATGAAGTAAAGTCTGCTACCAGCTTTAGAAAGTAAAGCTCAGTCACAAAAGCACTGTTTCACAATTGAAGAAATGCAGCCAGATATGCATAAAGTAAGAAAAGACATACAATACTTTAAAATACTCCTGGAAGGACAGTAATCACACTTACAGGAAACAAGGTGTTATACTCAGCATGGCCAGAGCCATGTCACACTACAAGAAAACAAGTTGGTATACTCAGCATGGTCAGAGCCAGGTCACACTATGGGAAATAAGCTGGTATACACACAGCACATTCAGATCCATGTCACACTACAGGAAACAAGCTGGTATACTCAGCACGGTCAGATCAATGTCACACTACAGGAAACAAGCTGGTATACTCAGCATGGTCAGAGCCATGTCACACTATGGGAAACAAGCTGGTATACTCAGCACAGTCAGATCCATGTCACACTACAGGAAACAAGCTGGTATACTCAGCATGGTCAGATCCATGTCACACTACAGGAAACAAGCTGGTATACTCAGCATGGTCAGATCCATGTCACACTACAGGAAACAAGCTGGTATACCCAGCATGGTCAGATCCAAGTCACATTACAGGAAACAAGCTGGTATACTGAGCAGGGTCAGATCCATGTCACACTACAGGAAATGAGCTGGTATATGCAGCATGGTCAGATCTATGTCACACTACAGGAAACAAGCTGGTATATGCAGCATGGTCAGAGCCATGTCAGACTACAGGAAACAAGCTGGTATATTCAGCAGGGTCAGATCCATGTCACACTACAGGAAACAAGCTGGTATATGCAGCATGGTCAGAGCCATGTCACACTACAGGAAACAAGCTGGTATATGCAGCATGGTCAGAGCCATGTCAAACTACAGGAAACAAGCTGGTATACTCATCATGGTCACATAATGGCTATTTCTGTCCATGGCACATTCAAATGTCATGGCCATATCATTACAATACTTAGTACATCGTACCAATGTGCCTCACCAATTTTTCTAAAGGGTACATTCCTATCCCACCTCTGGAATAGTACTTTATGATTTAGGACCAACAATGCTACTCAGCTACAGCCAGTGCTAAAAAAATGAACTTCGTTAAACAATCACCATGTCTTATGCAAACCAAATAATGCAATTATTTATTTATTTTTATTTTTTTTTTGTAATCTGGCAGACAGACAGGCATATATTAAACTCCTATCTGATATTTGCTTTCAAAGGGATACAGAAGTAGTCACAGACACAGTATGACTTTGCTAATTCATTTTAGATGCACTTTTTATCGGCTTAAGAAGACCTCAAGTCTATTCAGGCATGCAGTGTGTGGAATGAAAATAAAGCAGTCTTCTAAGGTATACCAGTCAAGCAGAAGACAAGCATGTACACACACACACACACACACACACACACACACACACACACACACACACACACACACACACACACACACACACACACACACACACACACACACACTTATACATATCTACATATCTAGTTTAGTAGTGCTAACCACTGTGCCACTATACTATCCCACAATGAATTCAGTCATCATCCATTTTTGAAGCTATTAATACTTTATGGTGTAAAGCTTCTATGAGTTGCTCGCATCTCAAAAGAGCAATTTACCATATAAAACATATTTATACTTGATTGTCATCAACTGCAAGTCCTAACATGTAGAATGTTGTACCTTTTCCACATTAAAATTGTTTTCATAGGGTTGCGTTGCAATCCTCCATTTGATATAAAGTGAAAAGAACGTAGACATCCCTTAGAAACATTTCAAATTATACATTGCTTTCCAGTTGGGATTAAGCTATGTCATCATCCTTTCTCAATCCATGTGCTATACAGAACTTTAAGTCTGCTAAATAGTTAATGGGATGTCAAGAAAGCTAGCCATTTAATTAATGGCATTATGATCTGTGAAAAACAGATTATTAAATACATTATATGTGAAAGCATCAGTTGTTTTTCTGCCCATTTGTATTTGTCTGACTGATATTAGAATAGAAGATGTAGGGCCTAATTCAATAAAGCCTACACTAAGTGTACATGATATGTATACAAGAACATCCCTACCACATTTTTGTGATTTCTAGTCACTAAGAAAGATTACACTAAGTGTACATGTAGTCTACACTTTGTGGTAAGCTTTATGAATTCCAGTCAATATTTAAAGCTGCAAAAATATCAGTCAGAAAACTAAAATTAAGAAGGAGGAAAGTCTGTGTTATGTCTGTGTCGTCCGTTCACTCAGAACAGTGCAACTTAGTGTAGGTGTTTTTGAATCACGGGGGTACTTTTGTAATTCTGGGGGGATCATTCTCTAATCCAAAACCATTAGTATTCGAGGGTAAGTGACAAAAGGGGTTCAGCCTTGGAGATATGTTTTGGAAGAAGACTTGCATTATCTTTTGAAGAACAGTCACCACTTTCGTTTTTCTTGCTTTCTAAGCCTTTCTTTGAAATGTGAGACTTCTGTCTTTATCTTGCATTAATAAAACAGATAGTTTTTGACCCCCAAAGCTCTTGATACAATTTACAGAGCAAATACTATTAAAGTCAGATGCTGAATATGTAATCATATAACAGTAAATCCAGTTTCAAGGAATAAATGAGAAACTAACCTCATGCAGGATTCATCAGCATGAACAGTTTATGGTGTACAATTTTCTATGAGTGCGATTTATCTAAACTGTATTACCTTCATCATCAGAACGATGGTGTTTAAGGCAATCATGGCAAGAATGGTGTATTCAAATGATGGAGAGACTACAAAATGCCAGACCCTGTACTGGAATGTATGTCTGTTTTGCGGCATGTATCGAGTCAGAGGTTTGGCACTGATGGCAAAATCAATGCAGGCTCTCTGAAAAAAAAAGCATATTTCAAATTAGTCGGTTAGCAGAACTGGATTTGCAGTATAGCTAATGTCCAGCATTTTGTGTTTATATAACTGGAACTATAGTTTCACACACTTATATATAGACACAGACATACAGATAGACAGACACACAAAGAAATATATACATATATTTAATCTATATCATTTTGTCAATGTGCAGTTCAAATGAGAACTGAAAATGTCAAACAAATAACAATTAACTGCAATCAAACTCAGGAAATACAGAAAGAAAGTAAGCAATGGTTCTACAGGAAGTAAGCCCCCTGCATTCCCACACATGGGGTGGTTGTCGTTTTATTTATTTAGCTTTGAGGAAACCATGTGTTATCACCAAAGTGCTATATATATTATTTTTTTTCCACAGATTAAGGTCTGTTCCTCTGTTAGCTACCTTGTGCAGGCATTTTTTGGAGGCTGAAGCATTAATTTGAAATTATCTGAGGACTTGATAAATCATTTTTCACATAGAGTGTACTGTCCAAACATTATTCATAAAATACAATCAGACGTTGTCCAGAAAAATAGATTTGAGTTATTGGTATGCTATCTTATAATAAAGTCTCTGTCTCAGAATTCGGATTTTCAATTATTTATCTGTCTAACACCTATAAAATCCATCATGTTATTGAAAAATACTGGCCTCTTCTAACAACCAGTGATATACTTGCCAGCTTTTTGGGTGATGTGTTATTTCAATTATAGAAGAAACAGGAATCTTAGGCAGTTTTTTTAATCAACAGAAAAAAACACAGCAACCCCAGGACACCTAGAAATAGATAATTTTCTTTGAAGGGATGCAGGAGAAGGGATAAATGTATCAGCTGAGAATGTTTCAAACACTACTGCGTCTTCCACGAGGAATTCCAGGTGGGCTTTATGAATAAATAAATAATTACATGCTTGGTGCAACAGAAGACTCTTGGCCCTTTATACATGTGGTTTGTTTCAAATGAGACAGAGATCAAAAACTTTTAAAGAGCACACCACTTCCCATATAAATATTAGATTCAAAAATCCTAGAAGCTGTCATACAAAATTACTCTAATGTAACCTACTGCTAAATTTATTTATATTTGTGTCAGTAAGGTCTATGTAGGTTATTATTCTAGTGTCAAGTACATACTACAAGTTATGGATCTAAAAGAACATTTTGTCTAATGGATTTGTTTGTTCATTTAGCACAAAGAAATTTATATAAATAACAGGTAAAAAATATAAATAAATGGATAGACAGAAAGACAGATCAATAGTCAGCTAGATGTATGGATAGATAGACATTAGCCATCTTTTACAAGTGGTGTCAAAGATTATATGGATTAGATTATTTGTGTGTGTGTGTGTGTGTGTGTGTGTGTGTGTGTGTGTGCGCATCCAGTATCCAGGAAGCAACAAGGACTCTTAGAACCCAGCATCCTGATAAATATGGTTATGAGCTGATAGTGGTGCACTTAGAGGTGCATGAGCTTAGATGCTCTCCCCAGAGGGACATGCAGAAGGATATGACTGTGCTTGCTATACAAGTGTATGAGGCATGTGCTATGCATCTGTATGAGACATGTGCTATGCATGTGTTATGAGGTATGTGCTATGCATGTGTTATGAGGTATGTGCTATGCATGTGTATGAGGCATGTGCTATGCATGCGTATGAGGCATGTGCTATGCATGCGTATGAGGCATGTGCTATGCATGTGTCTGAGGCAGAAAAAACATGAGTGCTATTTTGACATCATCCATAATGATGCCTAGATTTAAGGAGAACATAACTGCTTTAGTAATTGGCTATGTAGCTGGTTTCATTGTGGGGGAATCCTGTATGTGTCAGTTTGGGATGAAATTGCTGATAAGCCTTCCTGTTTTCTCAGGGATGATCTGCTCCTCTCTTAGCAAGGCTTTCACATTTTGGTCAAAAATATTTGCTGCTCCCATACTGCCTTTGTAAGCAGTGTCCATCTGATGGGCATTCCAACCTAGTAAATTCTAATCTGGAATGCATTAATGTGGCCCTGCTCAGTCCCAGAAGTCTTAAAAAAATGACTGAACATGGGGGTGTCCTACAACTTGAACACATTAATACATGCGTAGTTACAGAAGCATGATTTTACCATGAAAGTCCTGCCTCTATTCCTAGATATAACATCTATCACTTCAAACCTAGTGGCAACTGTGGATATGTATCTGTATTTGTCAAGGATATCATCATCTCATGAGAGATTTCTTGGGACTCCACAGTTAAACTCATAGAAGTCCAAATTGCCATAAGCAAGACTCATTACTACTACATAGCTAGATATAGAACACCCTCTATGTCCCTTTCTGACCATGATTAAACACAGTGAATGAGAGTTCCATTAAAGCAAAGACCTTTCTACTGGGGGACTTCAAATATCTAACAATAAACAGTCTGACCTACCCTGCCAAACACTGGCATGCCCAACACTTCTTTGATGTTATAAATCCTGACTGCTTCACAAATAGCTAATCAGCCTACTAAGGCTCCAGATGTCCTTGATCTAGCCTTCATAAATTTGCCCACATCTTGAACATCTGCTTAAGTTTTATCATGGTTTGTTAATTCAGACAACAATTTAGTGACCTTTTCCTTTAAAAAATGGAAGTACTTCCCCTGTAAATAGCTCTGCTTTAAAGGGCTTCTCAAATGCAAACCTTCTTCAGTTAATTGATGACCTAAATACATTCTGCTATAAGCCTTTTACGAAGGATCCCATTGCTCAAGCTGATATCTATGCCCCTGACTTCTATTCCCACTTAAACTATTGCACTGATAAAGCTGTCCCTATCTGCAACAAATACAATGAGAAAATGAAAAGCCCACCCCTGTGGTTGAATACCTGAATAAATAAATTATATAATAGGAGAAAGAAACTCCTCAATTCTTATAAAAGTTCTCATTTATCTACCAGAAAAGCACACCTAAGCAAGCTAAAAAAGAATGTTGGGGAAACATTAGGAAGCAGGGAAGTAAATAGTTTGGGAAGAAATAGCCAGGGAATTGTTATGGCTAGGCTTGTATAGGCCCTACGGCTGATAGCCTAGTACCAACCTATGAACCTATAAGCTTACATCCGAGTATAAATTTAAAATATCCATTAAAACCAAAAATAAATACAAATCTTTCTTTAGCTATGTCAGGAAATTAAGAACTAAAACCCAGCAATGTCTGGAGCTAGTTCATAATAACACTATATTATATGATCCAAAGGAAATAGCTAATATCTTGGCTAACAAGATTAGTACAAATTTTACTTCACCTACAGTTATAGCTATTCCACAAGTTCCATAATCCCAGCCAAGCCCTTTAATCACTATAGAAGAAATTTTCACAGCCCTCTCAAAAACTAAGAATAGTACAACCATGGACCAGTAATGTTCAAGTCAATGATGTCTTATGAAAAAAATAGGGACTACCAAGAGAATCCGATATTATCTTAGAGAATGTGAGTGTACGTAGTATGGATATAAGTGGTCAGGACAGCAATTCTGAACACAATATTTTGTTATGAATGTAAAATATTCTTAATTGTTAGGGTTTTCCTGAATTTTAAGCTTACAGTTACTAGCATCTAAACTGAAGTGTTACTTTACATGATACTTACCACTCTCTTTACACAAACAAAACACAAGTGCCAACATAACATAAATCCTTGCAGTGTTTCAAGTGCTGTTTAATTTCTCAGACAAATCATCTAGTCACCGGTGACATTTGACGATCCAGTCTGGCACCTGCAATTCTAAGTTGAAGAGAAAAGAAAAAAAGTCTTCTACTTGAGCTGCTTGAAACTGAAACTGTAGCAAACTACTTCCTACAAACATAATAAGTGGTTTGCTACAGTTGCATTACCACCCGCAAAGTGTTTCAGCACTTCAAATCCTGATCATAATTACAATATGTGAATATTGGTACTGCAATAAATATCAATATCAGGAACTTCCAAATAATGCACCACCTAACATCTTGAACTTAGGGTGACTGTCCCTTCACCCCCATAGCTATGTTTCTTATGTAAAATCATCATAAAGTAATGCATTCCTAGTATAGCAAACACTGGCTGTCTTCTAGTATAGCTAATTTACGTCCGCTGTTTTTGGTAAATGGGAAAAGTTCTTGAAGTATTATAAAACCTCATAAATTGAACATCTAGGTTCAAACTGCTAAATGTCAAACTGAACAATTTAACAAGCTTAACTTTTATTGTTCTGCTTTTCAGAGGTGCGAGTAAATACCCCCAAAGAACCATAACTGGCATATCTGACAAAGAATGCTCAAACTAAGAAATATTTACTGCTACTGGTTTATAAGACCTTTTGCAATTAATTATGCATCCATAAGCATTCATCTCAACTCTTGAGATTCTGGCCTACATACCATATCTATGGATATTTCCTGGATTTGAGCACATAAACCACATTCTTGGAAATGCATGTAATCAGCCTTGCACCTTAAAACTTCTGTTCTGTGACGTTATTATGCTGGCAGGTGGAAATTATCTGACATGTTTTGCATCTCAGGTGATTGCAGCTTTTTGTCCTATTCATGACTATGTTCTGTTCTGTTCTGGCCTGATTTTACTTCAGACAGTAGGATTCTTCAGATTTAAGGATAACATGGAATTTTTTAAAACATGTGCCTCAATCTATCATCCTCCATGAATATTATTGACTGCAACTTTTCGACATTGTAGTTTTTTTTAAATTGTTGTCATTACAGGCCCTCTATCACAGGAGGTCCTGTCTTTATACTAGACCAACTGTTCTCCACTAGTTCCACTTGTCTGTCTTCTACCCTATCAATCTCCCTGGAAAAATGAGTAAGGAAGGTTTTCTTTACTTGTGTTAGCTTGTGCATTTCTTTCTCCCTCACTAGAACAAATATAATAATACTGAAGTGCATGATTGAGAGAATCTGATGGAGGAAGGTAGAGAGGGTGAGAATATCGATTAATAGGATAAAGGTGAGGGAACGGGATCTTGCTCCCTATGAGACGTGGCCCAGTGAAGTCTGTCCATCTTAGCTATGGAGGAGTAATTATAGTCACATTATAGCCAAGGGGAACTCATGGCATCTCATGGTGGAGGGCATAGATCTGTAGGCCTTTTAGTGCTGATGAGGAGGGGGTGTCAATAAGATGAAGTATTTGTAGTGCAGGGGACGGGCGATCAGAGAGTGAAGGCTGTAGGCTGGAATATAGTTAACATTGCAATTATATTAAATAGAAATATTATTATTACTATTTCAGGAGATGATGGTGACATTTAGCGATGGTTCAAAACTGAAAACTCTGGAGTATTCAGAGGAGGAAAGGTCGAGGAAACACCATCCAAGGATGTATAAATAAGAAAGGGGCGGTGACAGTTTCTTGAAAGGGAATTCAAGCTAAGTGAATAACAATAAGAAAGAGCAGTATTCAAACACAGTTTATGTGGGAAGGAAAGATAGGGAAAATATGGAGTATAAGGAATATTTATAGGTCAAATGAGGATAGCAGGGTATTTTGTTCCAGGTTCTTTAGGCACATGGAAATAGAGATGAAGTGCAAGATATACAGGAAATGAGATAGGGTTTAATAATGGGATAGGACCAATTAAAGAAGGTTTAATAACAGGATAGGACCACTGGATGACACAATGGAATGGAAAGAAGGATTAGCGAAGACAAATGGATGAGGTAAAGTGAGTCAGAAAAAGAGGAGTGAAACACTCTATGAAGAGATATGCATAACAGCTTAAAATGTTGCAGTTTTTTTTCAGGAAATGAAGCCTTCAAGTAGCAAAACTGATGGCATATCTGTTTTATGAGCAAATCTCAAATAAATAAGCAGATGCCACACAAAAAATAAAACAGCGGCAATTATGACAGAGCTACATTTATCAAGAATTTTATACCTTTAAATATTTTAATCAAATTAAAAATCTGAAAAAAAAACATACTACCCTGCATCCAAATGGTGTTATTAATGAATTAAAATGGCCTAAGAAAAATGGGATGGAGTTTTATGAATTCAGTTTAATAACTATGTTAAGGATTTTGACTTTACATACTCATGGACAAAGGACAATACAGTCCCCATATTTAAGAAAAGTTATGCATCCACTTATTTATGTTGATGATCTAGTAGGATTTGTCATTGAAAGTATGCACTTCAGAAATTATTTAAAACAAAATGTATACATTGGAATGCAAGTCATAAATAAATGCACTCAACAGGAGATTAATAATTTACAATAAAAATTAAGGAAACTGTACAATATATATTAATGAAAAAAGAGCTTCAGTTTGTGAAAATAAATATCTGAAACTGATACTTCTAACATTCTGTAAATAAAAAGCATACATTTGAAGCAACATAAATGGATAAAATAGTTATTGTTTTCATTCACTTTAATTAAACATATAATGTCAGCAAAGACTTTTATTGAAGACACCTACCAAGAATATGTTAAACAGCATGCTCAGGTATTATGTAGCATTACCCCACTAGTGGATGGATATTAAACTCTTGAGCTTCACTTGTCCAAGGTTCAACTCACTGACGATCATAGTTCCTCCATAGGAAATCACTGTTGGTGAATTGTGCCAGAAGGTATTCCCTTTTTGGGGGATGGAGTTGGTATATATAAGTCTGAGGGGTGTGGGGGACTTCCCCTCAATCAGAGGATGTGGGGAGGGAGCTTATCCCTTAAAAAAACAGTTAAAAATGTTTAGGCATTTATTTTATTCAGCAAATGCAGTTTGGGGATTCTGATATTTCATATTTTCACTTTCATCTACTCATAGTTGAGATATGGTGCAGAGATATGAAGAATAAAAAAATCATTCTTTTCTAAATGAAGTACAAAAATCTTTGTAAAATGAATTTAGATTACGTAAACGTTTTCAGGCTCTACTTCTGACAAGAATGATATGGAAAAGAGGAACTGATAACTAATGCAAGAACAAACTCTAGTGAACTTGTTTTAAGTAGTACTGCTACAAATAAACAAGTTATTAAAATATCCCCTGATATAAAAGAAGTCTGATGAGAAATGCACTCAAAATGACAAACAGAATTTTGGAATATCTGAACTGTTCATAGCAAACATCTAATTAGAAGCATGCCTTGCCTATTTTATTTGAAAATAAGCATAAGCATTCATTGGAAGGAGAAGAATATAGTACAAAAAGTCTGTATATCCTCAGTATACCTTGATATACATATAATAAATCAAATCAGTAAAAATACAAATCTGATATAAAAATAAACAGAAGAAATCAGTTGTCATGAACTACAAGTCTGAAGTAAATTGGCAGCTTTATAGATTTCCCATTTAATTGAAAATGTGTCAGTTCAATAGTATATACTATACATTTATGCCATGAGAAAATTTGCCTTATGTAATTACTTGCCTGTGCAATATATAGTGATGTTAGACCTCAGGCACTCCAGTCCTGGGTAAAGAACATACCTAGATAAAACCTAAATTATATGGATTGATACTTAATGTTAATGAAAGACTTACAATAAAATAATTAAGTCAAGTATGGTGTAAGACAAAATTTATTGAAAATGAGGCCATTTAAATTTGGGTCAGGGACCAATAATTGAACAGAATGTGGAATGCCGGGAATATAATTATGAATTTTTGTATTAAAATAAACAGGAGCATTTATTAAGCAAGTGTAAGAAAAATATACATAAATTATTTTCATGTTCTATCAATGTTGATAGTAACCTTTGGTTGACAGAGTAAAGACTGATTAGATTCTATTAAGAATAACTTATTTTCATTTTTACTGAAATGCTTCTCATAAATATTAAACAGTTTTAAAATATATGGAAAGCAATGCATAATAAATATAAAGAAAAATAAAATTGTCACCATAAACTAGTACAAATATTTAAAATTAGTTAATGAAAGAAACATTAAAATCCATCATGTGTTTTAAAATACAATTGTAAATAGGTGCATCTTCAAGGATTTTCATAATTCTTAACTTTTCAGATGTTTAACTCTGCAGAACAGGAACAAGTATTTCTAGGAATACTATCCAGTGAATCTAGACCATCACCTGATGATCTGCCTGGACTGAGACCCAAACTGCACATGGACTGATAAGTAATGAGACACACATCTGAAAAAAACATTGAGCCACTATCAGCAGCCAGACCTGATCTCAAAGCACAGGGATGAGAGGAGCCACAACATCCTGACAAAATCCCTACTGTCGAAATGTGTACCCACTGTTTGCAGAAAAGGCTGGTATCTTGAGGACTGGTGGTAAAAATACTGCAACAATCTAGACAATTAAAAAACATTACACAAATGACCATTGCTAAATCTGAAAATGGAATAAGGTATTTAATGTACTGATATTCTTCACATAGAAGATGACTTGACAACAACTGATACTCGGTGCGTAACTCTCAAAGACTGTCCTTTGCTACACAATCACCCTCGCTGGGAATCTTAATGAAGCACTCCCAAAAAAATAAACAAAAAAAAAGCAAATAAATAAAAGGGGATAAGTACATATTTTGCAGTGGATGCCCAGTTGCCATTTACTAACATTACATCTATTTTCAAATTACTGAGTTTAAATTTTCTTTCATTTTTCCAAATAAGGATCTTGACTCTATAGCATACATGGATAGAGCCCTAACTTTGACCTGGATAACCTATGTTTGATTAATGGTTTGACTAATGGAAGATTCAGTTGAGGGGTGGGACTAAGCAGCTTTTGTCAGGTTGCCCATCCGAAAAAGAGGGACTGTGGTGGGCACTTACCCTGCCATGTTTCTGTGGTTGAATTCCTCATTGAAACCAGGTTTATGCAGGCCTCCTATCTGAAGGTAGGAGAGATGTGATTGATTTGCATGTGAAGGCGTGGACACTGCATGGCCATGGCATGTCCTACATGTGAAAATGAAATTATAGCATGGCATGAATGCCCTGATGTAACTAAATGACAGCCTCAGGACTGCCTGTCACACTGCAGGAATGAATGGGTTGGAGACAGCTACACTGATTGAGGAGACTGATAGATAAAAAACATCAGGGACTAAACAATGTAAAAAGGAAAAAAACAATTCATGTAAACCAGGTAGTCCTTTATATTAGCCATATCAGACATCTAGTCCTGGAAAAAAGAAAGCTACAGCTGGATATCACGTACAAACTATTAATGTCAAATCACTCTAGCTTGCATGACCCACCTGAGTTGAAAGCATATACACCAAGAGTAACATTGTAGCCTAGACAGAATCATGTGACACCCTATACTACACCAAGAGTAACACTGTAGCCTAGACAGAATCATGTGACACCCTACACTACACCAAGAGTAACATTGTAGCCTAGACAGAATCATTTGGCATCTTACATAACACCAAGAGTAACATTGTAGCCTGGACAGAATCATTTGGCATCCTACATAACACCAAGAGTAACATTGTAACCTGGACAGAATCATGTGACATCCTGTACTATGGGAAATGAATAACTATTCTAGCAATTAGACCTTGACGTAGCAAACTGGGAAAGACCTGGGAGATGAGATCCAAATGAATAAAGTTCATTAATGAATGATCTAGAGCTCAAGTGGCCTTTGAAAGACCTGCGTGAATGGGCGTGCCTTCGCTGAAGGTTGGGCATCAGGCTGGCAACTCAGCACCATAAAAATCTACTGCCAATCATTAGCGGACTGGAATTCCACTGTGGCGATCCCTAACTGGAAAAAGCCGAAAAGACAAACAACAAAATGAATGATCTAGAGCAGATCTGAAGAAGGTTAACATGGATTCTGAGATGCACTGTGTCAAATGCCATCAAGAGATCAAGTAGAAACATGATTAAATTAAACGTTTAATTTCTCACCATGAGAAGTCCACTAATGACCCTCACACGGGTGATTTCAGAGTTGCCTTTTGAGCAAGCAACACAATGGCATGGATAAAAAGAATGTAAAGAGCAAGATATGAACGCCTCTGCTCATAACTTAATTTCTCAAACTCTTCTCTAGAATAAGAGTTACAGACCAGGTGAAAAGTTCTCATGGTGGAATTTCTTATAGAGGACATCTTAAGCATATGCATTGCTAATATATTTATTAAATGTGGTGGAACATCTCCAACATCATACAATACAGTCCAGAAAATAATGGGTTCCAAGGACTCCAGGCAAGATTTAACTAACCTGCTATGGTCTAAATCCAATCCGGAAAAGACTGATGAAAAAGATAAAATCAAAATAATGGCATCAGGCTGGTGCCTGGATAATGGCCTGAAATCCTACATTTTTGACACCAATTTATGCATTACAGACAAGGCTATAATCCCATGAGTTGCACCCCTGTCCATCATATAAATATGTAAGGGATGATTAGCCATAACGGCATACGGAAAATGTGCACTACTGTCTTAGGCTATGATCAGTAACTGCAACACCTAAATAAGCTTAAATGTGTACTGCCACAAAACTGTCATCCTATTCTTATTCATTCTGGCAAGGGTGATATCCATATGCATCACAACAGAGACACCTATTACTAAAATATTACTTTATATAGATGCAGTCTCTGCGGGTTTTAAGGGCTTGAATTCTGCACCCTTATGACTCTTAGAGGTGTGAACACTTACTGTGGGTGTACAGGGTGAGGATGTCTGTGTTGCTGTGTGAACTAATGGATGAGATTTGTCAGCCCTTAACCAGGAGGTTTAGGCAGTTTCTGTAACATCGGCGTAATTTGTTTAACTGGAACTGTGTATATGTGTATTTGTGTGTTTTGCTTACGAAATGTATTTTGAGGTGAAAGGGTGGCCTTCGAGTTCAGTAAATACTAATACCTCTGACAACTCCATCATATTAGACAGGAAGGAGATATCTAAGAGCTGTTATGTCCTAGACCCTTCCTCTATAAAGACAGCTGTAATGTATTTATTACTGTTTTTGTACTGTTGATAAGATTCCTCTAGCTGAACTTCGAGGAGAGATTTTCTGTTCTCTTCTTTGAACTTGAGCTTACAAAATAAGCACATGACCTTGTTGATGTTTCCATGGCTACAGTACATTACTGTGATAGATACGCTCTCTCATTATCTTTACTGGATATCTAACTTTGTATTTCACACATGACCTTGTTGATGTTTCCATGGCTACAGTACATTGATGTGATAGATACGCTCTCTCATTATCTTTACTGGATATCTAACTTTGTATTTCACACATGACCTTGTTGATGTTTCCATGGCTACAGTACACTGATGTGATAGATACGCTCTCTCATTATCTTTACTGGATATCTAACTTTGTATTTCACACATGACCTTGTTGATGTTTCCATGGCTACAGTACATTACTGTGATAGATACGCTCTCTCATTATCTTTACTGGATATCTAACTTTGTATTTCACACATAACCATGTTCATGTTTCCATGGCTACAGTACATTACTGTGATAGATACGCTCTCTCATTATCTTTACTGGATATCTAACTTTGTATTTCACACATAACCTTGTTCATGTTTCCATGGCTACAGTACATTACTGTGATAGATAAACTCTCTCATTATCTTTACTGGATATCTAACTTTGTATTTCACACATAACCTTGTTCATGTTTCCATGGCTACAGTACATTACTGTGATAGATACGCTCTCTCATTATCTTTACTGGATATCTAACTTTGTATTTCACACATGACCTTGTTGATGTTTCCATGGCTACAGTACATTATTGTGATAGATACGCTCTCTCATTATCTATACTGGATATCTAACTTTGTATTTCACACATGACCTTGTTGATGTTTCCATGGCTACAGTACATTGATGTGATAGATACGCTCTCTCATTATCTTTACTGGATATCTAACTTTGTATTTCACACATGACCTTGTTGATGTTTCCATGGCTACAGTACATTACTGTGATAGATACGCTCTCTCATTATCTTTACTGGATATCTAACTTTGTATTTCACACATAACCTTGTTCATGTTTCCATGGCTACAGTACATTACTGTGATAGATACACTCTCTCATTATCTTTACTGGATATCTAACTTTGTATTTCACACATAACCTTGTTCATGTTTCCATGGCTACAGTACATTACTGTGATAGATACGCGCTCTCATTATCTATACTGGATATCTAACTTTGTATTTCACACATGACCTTGTTGATGTTTCCATGGCTACAGTACACTGATGTGATAGATACGCTCTCTCATTATCTATACTGGATATCTAACTTTGTATTTCACACATGACCTTGTTGATGTTTCCATGGCTACAGTACATTGATGTGATAGATACGCTCTCTCATTATCTTTACTGGATATCTAACTTTGTATTTCACACATGACCTTGTTGATGTTTCCATGGCTACAGTACATTGATGTGATAGATACGCTCTCTCATTATCTTTACTGGATATCTAACTTTGTATTTCACACATGACCTTGTTCATGTTTCCATGGCTACAGTACACTGATGTGATAGATACGCTCTCTCATTATCTTTACTGGATATCTAACTTTGTATTTCACTGCACTTATTTTTTCACTCACCTAATGATAATTCTTGATTCTGTAAGTACATTTTGACAGCTGAATATGTTTGTTTTAAACTCACTATTGTCTCTCCTGAGCTTTGTACATATACTCCTTTACTACAGGCATACGCAGCCTGTCTTGGCTACAGGCATAACCTGGAGTCTATCTTGTAACCCAATGTAGTGTTGCAACACTCTTTCAAATGGTGCCTTCCCTTCTTCTCTAGTTTTATTAGTAATATCAAGCAGCCCTCTGTTTTTTGCGGCTATGCCCTTGTTCAGATGGAGTAAATTAATGCTTATGACAACTCTTATAACAAACCGTAAGTTGTGTAATACCTGAACCCAGATTTTGCCATCTGTCTCGGTATCTTTCCACACTGTGGCTTTCAATGTTTTACAGAGTCTCTCAGCTAATCAGTCAGCAGATGATACACTGATATCTTCAAGTCCTTGACTTTAAAGCATTGGCAAAATGGATAAAATACCCTTGACAGAAACAGTGTGCCTCACTGGGTATTTATATCTTTAGGATCGCTTTAGAAATATGCACTTTAGATAATAATAATATCAGCTCTCTGGCAATAACCTTAACGTTCGACTTCCATGATGGCAAAGAATTTCAAAATCCCACTACTATTGTCTTGTCTAGTGATATCCATTATCAGGTTTTACTAGTGGTCCTATGATATCCATAGTAATATCTTCTTCTAAGACAGACACTGGAATCAATGGACTTCCAAATCCATCACAGGGTGTACTTCTCTGACATTCTAGACAGGAAGAACATTCTTTGTATCTCTTTTGTCATGCTTAGTCAATAAAATCTGGCTAGTTCTCTTGCCTAATCTGTGCCCACCCCCGGGTGACATGCCAATCTGTGACTATCAGCTAGCTTCATAACTAGCATTCTATAATTTTTTGGCACTATGAAGGGGTGTAGAACTTCCTCTCTATGTTTTCTTATTCTGTATAAAAGTAATTGCTTAATTCATAATAGGTTTAAGAAGCAATGGGAACATCATATACACTGTCTTTCCCTACACCCTATGGTATATTCTCTCTCACTTTGACATTATCAACTATCAAGTATCCTTTCCCCATTGTTTTTTAAGTCCACAAACTCATGGATGCTTTCTTTACTAGCCTGTCTTTTCTACCAAAACCACTGGCATTCAACTTCAAAATCTTCCTCTACACATACAAAGGGTAGTTTTAGACAAAACTCTGCTTGCCCTTTAGCTTTTCCATTATCTTTGTAATCTTCTTGAGATTTATAAGCCTTTTGTGCCCTTTGGAGCCAAGAGTTTTTTCTTACCTACCTCACTTTTTCACTTGCTGCCATTTCTTTACTCTAAGGGTCATCACTTAAGTGTATGCCTTCCATTCTTGTCTGATGTGTTTATGTGGTAACACTTCTACTAAGTTTCTATGCCAGCATTTGACATCACTGAAGGAGGTCTCTTATAAAACACAATATCCTTTTTATTGACTAATCACAACCAATGTCAAGCTCAATTTCTAGTTTTAATGCCAACTCTCTTCTTCTGCTTTTAATTCTAGATGTCTGCATGACTGTTACCTTCTTACTGTTTCTTATTCATATCCTGAGTGGATACATCAAGCTGTTGCTTTAGCACTTCTATTTTATTTATTTTTCTGAGGATTTTATTTGCAGGTCTCAGCTTAGTGCCCCACATCCATCACTGTTTCTGCCAGACACCTTCTTAATCTCCCCTTCTGATAGGGCTGTGGTTGATGTGGAATGTGAGGTTGTCCTGAGGTGCTCTGGCCATTCATTTCCACTGGAGCGAGTCTAATTTTTTTAACCTACACCTCTTGCTTCCCCCTCTCTCTGGTTTGGTCCCTTGTGGTACATCTGAGGTGTGGGCATGCGATGGGAATATCGGAATGTGGGTCATATTGCCTTGCCATCACAGCAGCTATGCCCTTTGACATCTCCAGCCTCCACCTGGGATACTGATGGAAACACCACCCACCATAAATGGTAATACACATCAAACCTTGGTCACCTAGGGTGTAGTCAGGGTTTTATCCCTCTAGTAATCTTAGGTTTATATATTTGTGGACCCTTGAAAAGGATTATTATGTTTCCAGATTGTCACTTCCATATAATTTACTTCACCACCTTTATTGTGAAACAATGACATATTGCTCAAATATTATCGCTGCAGTTTTATCGCATTTCATATTAACAACTCCATCTGTAGTATGCGTGCCAGTTTTCACATCTCTGCTACTAGCATTCTCTTCAGTAAAGAATCTAGCTATATGTCTGTCTCTGTCTACATATGAAACTAGTTAACACATTACTTGCTACTTTTTATTTCACAAAAATGGCCTATTTCTTATTACAGCTTTAGACTGAGAAACAGAAAATTTGAACTTTAAACAATGTGTATTTAAGTAATAACCTTTCTATTAAGTTATACTTTACAGCATTCACATGCTCATAGGACTATGCAATGCACTTCGAAATCTGTATACTGTTAGAATTTCTAATGTTTTCACTTTATGATTTGTATCAGCTTGTAGCCATAGATTTAAACTACATGCTGACATGCATTTGCGCTCTTACCTGTTTATAAGCATTAAATGCAGTTGTAAAATGCCATAACCTGCACTTCAGAAGGTATACAATCATTAGTCAATAGTTCTTTTTTAAGTTTCCCAAGTGTAATCACTCCCTTCTTTCTCCATATAGGCTTTAGTGCTTTACCTGTCAACTGAGTGGAAAGTATCTTAGCTGATTTATTTTGGATGGCATAAAATTCAGATGCCACAAAGAATGATTCGTTGTTATCTTCCTTGCTCAACTTCTTTATACCAGATGCATGTCTTTGGCTAACTAACTATCATGTTAGCTAGTCCCACCAACTGCTATTGCTCCTAATTAGTCTCCACCTTGGATTCCACTAGGGTTTTTTTAATTCCTTCATGGTTTTAGATGAAAGAAAGCACATCAGAGAAAAGAAAAGTGTTCAGTAAGCACAACAGAAACAGCAGTAAGATGTCTCTAGTTATGAACTCCCATGAGAAACACTGGCTCAAACAGGCCATGCGCTTGTCCAAAATCCCTCCCCACACACCACGAGTGCAAGTCGTATGAAGCACCAAATGCACGTATTTTAAAAAATACACCTGCTATGTAACAACAGATGAAAATAAACTTTTGTCAACTTGTTATTTAGTGTAGTGCTCATGCAGGCTGAGTGTTAACTTCATAAAAGGCTTTATAGTCCATGTAACAAGTTCAATAACATCATTTCCATCCCCAGGTTGTTAAAATAATAAATCATAGATACAGATGCTGCATGAGCTTGCCATCAGCATTCAACAAACATAGGAAAAAAATCATTTGAATTCACCTCAGACCACATCACAAGGAGCTATCTCTGGACCAATAAACTCTGCAAATCATTTACCCATGATGCACCTCTAGCTGAGAAACCAACTTCTTGTTTTGCTTTGAATAAGCAACCTACATTTATACAGTAATAAATAAGCAACTGACTTCTCATTAACAATCTAATATAATTAATTGTCTGATTACGGTGCTGTGAGAATTTGGTCTCCTTATAAACTTTTAAAGCACATTCCATATTTTTCCATACAGAGCACACTTTTAAAGACACACCACACTGTTTTCCATATATCTGGAAATCATCCATATAAATTAACATTCATTAATATCGAACATTTTTCCTGCAGGCAGAAGTGATCAAAACTCTACTTGTTGCTTTTGTTATTGTTATTGGTATTGTTATAGCTAGTTGTCTTTACATACTTTAACATCTTGTCTGACAACTTTGTTACTAATATTATAAACAACAAGAAACTATCTTAACTTGCAACATTTTCTGTATATACTGTTGATAAAAAATATTTTATTGTATTAAAGTCAACAACCTGTAATGTTGTTTACTATTGCTGCAACTTTGTATCTCTATTTATCATGTACATGATGTGGAGCTTTTCTCCCTGGGCATCCACTGAAAAAGGACCTGTGTCCAGTCAGAATTTCCCAGTAAACAAATATAAATAAATAAATTGTTAAGAACTGGGGGAAATTTTTCCTTTCTCTACTATTGAGCAGTCTCAGAGCTGGTACATATAATTAGCAGAGGGTGGAGGTGCAGGTGGTTTTACACCATTTTGGAGACGGAGTTTTTGTTGTTTTTTTTTTTTTGATCCTTTTGGATTGATGTCTTTTTCTTTCAATATATTTGTACTTTCACATTTCAAAGTATATATATATATATATATATATATATATATATATACACACACACACACACACACACACACACACACACACACACACACACACACACACACACACACGGCTATTAAGGCCAGATGCATTATCCTCTTCAGCTGTTTGTCCAGTATAAGCATCCAATACCTCACTAATAGAGATATCTCTGAAATCCCTTTATTGGATCAGTTCTGTGTCAATAATGAATTTGATTTGGTGGGATATACTGAGAAAAATGGACCAGACAGTGCCTAGAACAAGAAACTTGTGCTAACATCCATCGAATAGTATGTACATCCATCTGAAATATCAAGTCTAGTGAGTGTCCTCAGTTATCAGGCACACAGGAAACAACACGTGTCCATTGTCATAAAAATGTCCAATGTTGTACAGCTTATAAACAGAGGGGTTGAGTCTAGATCTAGGGATGTCCCTGCCCCCCTTTACTCAGTCCTCATTAGGCCAGCTATTGAGTATAATGCCCCCTTTGGGATGTATCTGTCCAAAATTGAAATGCTAAATGAGATGCCTTACTAAAAGGATACAAGGCCTAAACAATATGTCCTGCATGAACCGACTCAAACCCCTATCACTTTACTCAGTATCCTACAAGCTGGTAAAAGCTGCCCTGTGGCTGACAAACAAGGCATCCTCCAACTTAGGACTAATGGTGCACATCAGCAAGTCAAGTGGCATCAAATACACTTGCTCTAGGGATCTAAAGTTCTTCTGTAACATCAACTGGATGGTTTAGAGGGACAGATAAGCCTTGCAGAATATGCCACTGGTCTGAAACAGACTCACCATCCATGTAAAACATAACTCAACACCGTCCATATTCAAACACAACTTTTGATCTATGGAAGGGAGACAAAAAATTTACCCCAGGACTGCCCCCTGTAGTAGTAATTGACAGAGGCCCCTAAATGCTTTATCCCATGTGCAAATCCACTCAAATTATCAGTGATATGATTACAGTTATTTTCACTAGGGGTAATATATAATTATTGACCATGGGGTGGGTAAGAATAAGCTAATATCAAATGGGATAAGTTAATTCAAACATCAAAAGGGAATTTAGCTAGACTTAAAATGGCCTGCAAAAAGAACTAGCCTAATATTTACCTTTGAACCTAGGAACCTAGGAAACAGCCTGAAGGAAGCCATAACTTTCTTTAATCTGCAACAGTTCCATGGTGTGTGTAATGGAGTCATATCACACAAGATAATGCATCCTAAGTGCTCCGACACTGTATGGTATTCAAAGGAGGATGAAATTATGCCGGCTTTGTGGTCTTTTTCATATCTGTTCAGTGACAGATCACTACCCTTTCACCCTGTCTGAATTACTTAAGAAAAGTTTGGATGTCTGTTAATAAGTGAAGTCTAAGATATTCAGGCTCAAAATATGCAACACATTGCTCATCATAGATAGCTTGCTGTATAAGCGATTGCAGTTCAAAACTAAAACTGTCAAATAAAATCATTGAGGAGAAAATACTTCGCCTTGATGATGGTGAGTCAAACAACTGTACAGGTACCAAACTGGGAGAACAAAGATCCAAATCTCAATGTGATTTAGTAGCTGTAAATTAGCTGTGATCAGGATTCTTTTATTTAGATCTAGTCAAGCAATGCTATTGCCCCTTTTGCCACCTTTCTAATGACTACGAAAGTGCCCTTTCCAACAAAAAACAAAATCAAACAACTCAGCCATCAGCAGGCACAATGCCAGAGAAATCCTGTTCTTATTACAAATACTGCCATATGCATTTCAATACCTAAGGCTTATATGTTATCTAGTTATGTAAATGTTATCTGCATGGTAACAACAAAAAGGCTTTCAATGTTGGTAATTATATAACAGTATACTTATTAAAGATTACTTGCATCTTACAATCTCAGACAAGATTACCTGATGGTCATTAAAGCACTGCTACTTAAACACAGACCAATAGATACTGCAACAATATGCATTTTCTGAATAATAAGAAGCATAAATCAACATTATAAAAATATGACAGAAAACCAGACCTTTCTGCAAAATCAAGGACAGATGAAAAGCCACTGTATTACCTGTATCTACCCTGGATGGGGGGATATTCTGCACACTTACACTGCATAACTGCTCCTTGTCTTGCTTGGACACATCCAGAGTCACACCATGGGGTAATGGGGTACAAGTATGTAACAATATGAAATGTCTCTGGCTGACAGTGATGGCCCTGACACATTTGTCATACCTTTCAACCTCAGAGCAAGAAATTTGGACAAAGAACCAAAAAAAAGTAAAATTTTTAAATATTGCTCTTATAAACTTAGAAAGATAATAGAATAGTAGGTCTTGCATTAGTATGAATTTTCTGAAGGGTATGAAATCTGAAACTCAAATATCTGCATTATTTTCTAACTTCAATCTTTAATGATTTGCCACTAATTTGCCAGAAAACCACAATTTTATGAAAAACAGACCAAAAATGTGATGTAAAAATATAAAATAGCCACACAATACAGCTGGGAACCTGTCAAAGCAGGGACTCTTTTAATATTAGTACTGTTAAGTTGAGCAGCTGACAAAATAAGAGAATCTACATGCATTTCTGAAATAAAAGTAAGCTATAACTCTGATCATTACAATTTATTAATTGTAAACCCTCCACGTTTTCTTGCAAAATTGCCATTTTGCAGAGAGATTATTAGGAGAGAGCAAAATTATGAGCCAAAATTGGGAGTTCAAGATGGCCGCTGTTCTGTGAGCACTGCAAGTACCTAGCTCTCTGAAATACCCTGGATTATAATAAACCCAGAAGATCGCAGACTAAAAAAACAAATAAATACGACTGAATATCTATTCCAGACAACAAACAGCATTCAAAAGAAGGGAAAAAAAGCAACAGCTTCCTTTTAAAACAAAAGGATTAACTAAGATTCTAGAAATCATCTGTAGTCATGTGGTGCTGCGGCCCTGCAGTCATACATAAAGTCTGCAAAATGTATCTAAAAGCAAGATGTCAAAAGAAGAAAATAACATGGAGACTTTAACAACTAAAACCAAATTCTCGATACTAGCCTCACCAGACAAAGACACAACTCCAAAAAGACAGAGGACAGATAATCAATCTGACAATTCCAAGCCTGCAAATAAAACCAAGTCAGAACAGTCAGCTTGCCTGGAAGATATAAAAAACAGCTTTACTGTCCATTCCACAAGCAATACAGGACTTATCCACACAGTTTCAAACATTTGGAGACTCATTTAATCAAATTCTAACCAGAATTGAAAAATCTGAAGCAAAAATACTAGAAAATGAAATAAAATTAGACTCTATATCTCAGGGAACTGATTCCCATGACAAAGAGCTGCAAAGTCTACAAGCAAAAATAGTAGATTTAGAAGCAAGAGTTTGGAGAAACAATATTATCATAAGGGGAATCCCTGAAACTGTGTCACACATTGATCTAATACCAACTATCAAACTCATACTAAAAGCTTTACTAGATGATTCTGAAGCAACACAACAAATAGTAATAGAGAGTGCCCACAGAGCTCTGAGAGAAGCTCAATCAACTTTGAGACCAAGACCTGTGTATGCCAAAATCTTAAACTATCAAGATGTAAATAAAATACTCTTTGCAGCAAAGAATAAAGGGACACTCACCTGGAATAATAATAAAATTTCCTTTGCTCAAGATCTGCCTATTCAGATAAGGCAAGCAAGGCAACTTCTATTTCCATACTGCAAGTTTCTGATAGAAAAGAAAATAAAGTTCCAGATGAAATAACCAAACCTTCTAATTTTCAAATGTCAAAGATGTTGCATACATGATTGCTAACTCCAAGAAAGCAAAAGAGTCTTTCCTGTCAGTTTTTAAGCAGATTCCACTTCCAGAAACTAAATAAAATGCCTGGAAATTAAAAACGACCCTTAAGTAAAAATCAGACCGATTTGAGAGTGTTTTTGATGGGATACACACCCTGAGAGCTTCCCCTTGCTGCCTAGGCCCTTAAATCAATGATGGGAGCAACAAGGAACACAGGAAAAGGAAATGAAAACCGGGTAGGAACTAAAATTCAACTGCCGATTTTGATGCGCGTAATATAAGCTGACACCATTTCCCAGGAAACTGGTATGTTAAAACAGTCCCCCTTCGAGCTCAAAATATCCACTATAAAATCAAAATGACCTGAAAGGAAGGTACAGCAAGACCAAGAAGTGATTTCTGACTCAAAATCACAAAAATTGGCATAAAACAATTAATAAGACAACAACTGACTGAAAAATGACTAGTAAATCCTGCAAACATGACTTTGAAGAATCAGAAGAATAAGGTACTGTTTTACCAAAACAACATTGTGACTGATTCTCCAGTACAAGCTTATTGTAAGAATCCAGTCTTAATTTCTGGATGTGAGTCTGGCAGAACCAGACTAAGTAAATGGTTCTTGATTGAAATAATGATGCTTAACTGGAATAACTGTAGGAATGAGAGTTTAAGCAGTTTGTAGGAGAGGAATTATATGACCATATGAATACAACCTAGTTGACTGCAGAACATGTAAATATAATCTAAACAAGCAAGTCTTAACAGTATATATATATACCTGCCTAAGCTTGCTAACCTTTTTTTTTTTTTTTCCTCATATATCCACTTCTATTTAGATGCCGATAATGCATTCTGAGTTTGTCATAGATTGCTACAGAAGAATGCCTGAACACAGAAGCTGGGTAATTTATATATAAAAGAAGAGGGAAGGTAAGAGAAATATATGGAGAAGGATCATTTACATATGACATGTCTGGTTTAAAAATATAGGTTACATTGTTGTATATTTTGCCATATCTAATTGAGGATTTGATCATTAACATGTTGTTTAAAAACGCACTTTTAGGAGAAATAGATCATAAACTTATAATCTGAATGTCTTGTACTTTATCCGCAGTAGTCTAATGGTATAATAGTTTAAAGGTTGAGACTAGGGGTAGGACTCAGCAGTGTTTTTTGTAGAGAACTAATCTGTTAAGCTTTGTCCGTATTGTATATAGTAACATAAGGGGGATACCATATCACAAACTTATATGTAAAGAAAAAACACAATTTAATATTAGTGGGAATCTTATGGTACATACTAAAATCTCATTGTATTCCCCCATTTATTCCTGGTCCAGGGGTATAGTGGGTAGGCACAGTGTAGGGACGGGGATAGTTAGATGCTTTCCAATGACACACTATAAGAACACATACAAAGACCATAAATCTAAATTAACATACAGATCAGTTAAAACAAGTATATCTATCACATAAATGGGGGAAATTGCAACGTGGAACATTAAAGGACTACAAAATAAAGAAAAAAAGAAACTATTTTTGCATTTAGCCATGAAAACCAAAGCTAATCTCATCTTAATACAAGAAACGCATTTAACTTCAGAGCAATGGACAGATGTTGGGAAAAAATGTGGATAAGACAAATTATAGCTTCTGGGGACAAAACTAAAAGTGCTGGGGTGGCCATAATAATTAAAAAACATTTTCAGGATAAAATACTTGAAACTAAGGCTGACAAAGAGGGAAGGTGGTGCTGTGTAACATTTACTAACACGGTATTTCCAAAACCCATAATGGTGTTAAATGTATAAGCACCTTGTAGCAACCAACATCTCTTTTTCATGTCACTGTACCCAATTCTAAACCAACTGGAAGATCATTATCTAATAATTGGTGGTGACTGGAACACATATCAAAACCCAGCAAAGGATAAATCGAACCCGACCAAACTACATAATAGACAAGCAACAATAGCTTTAAATGAACTTAAACAAGACTTCAAACTATATGACCCCTTTAAATATGAGGATAAAGATAACAAAACTGTGAATTACACATTCTACTCCCAATGCCATAAAATGTGGGCGAGAACAGACTTCATTTAATCTCAGACATACTCATTAACATGGACCCTACAATAGTCATAGACTCTAGATTTCTGTCGGATCATTCCAAAGTATCAACTGGGACAAAAAAGGTTTTTAAACAATAGAGCTAATAACTGGTCATTAAATCCTAACCTGCTATTCAAAACAGATGTAGTAAAAGAGATTGAGGATATATTAAAAACATCCCTTGTAAATATCTTCAATTCCCAAACACCAATGGCTATAGAATTGGCAAAACACAAATCAGAGGAACTTTCATTAAAAAAGCAGCATATTATAAAAAAATCCAACTGAAAGAGGAACATAAAATAAAGGAGAAAATAGAACAATGTGGGAAAGAATTGATAAATAACCCTAATAATCAAACGGAAATGAACCTCCTAAAACTACAGAGAGACCTATATATGTTCGAGAACAGAAATGTATCTTTTTATGAGACAAGACAGTTGGCTAATTATGCAGAAGAAGCCCAAATTCCTCCAAGAGCATTGGCCAGATTTATCGGTCAACAAAAATCCACCTCAGTTATAGCAGAAGTAAATTACCAAGGGAAAAACTATACAAGAAATGAAGAAATTATCAAAGTATTTGAACAAATATATACTCAAACATATGGAGAACAAACTCTACAAGCCTCGAAGGAGGATATGGATCTTTTTCTTCAAAAACTAAAATTCCCTAAACAAGATTTAGATCAACAAAAATAAACTAACAGAGCCCATTTCTATTAATGAGATAACCACAACAATTAAACATCTAAGGCCCCAGGACTGGATGGTCTTACCGCAGAATTTTATAAATCCTTCAGCCCACTAGTTGCCAAATTATTATACCATGTGCTAAACTATATAATAAATAACAACATACAAAATATTCACTTTAACTCCTCTAAAACTATGTTTATATTAAAAGAACAAGTGGACCCTAAAAATCCAGATAGCTATAGACCCATCTCCCTTCTAAATATAGACACCAAGATCTTAACCTCAATACTCGCAAACGGAGTTAAAAATCTGAGAGAGAAAATCATTTCTTCAGAACAATCTGGGTTTACACCACGTAGACAGATCCGTGACAACACACTAACATTGGAAGCGTTAATATCCTTTGCAAATCAGAGAAATACCAACATCTTCACAATGGTAGTAGATGCCTACAAGGCTTTTGATAGGGTCAATCTTGAATTCTTGCTGCAAACGTTACCTCACTTTGACATACCTAAAAAATGTATACATCATTCAAATTCTCTATAGTAATCCATATGCATCCCTATATATAAACAAAACATGGTCAAACAGAATTTTGATAAAAAATGAAACAAGACACGGCTGCCCGCTATCACCCTTTCTTTTCAACCTATACCTAGAACCCCTATTTCTATATATTAAACAAAATACATATCATAATCCCCTTCAATACATAACTTTAAAGTTTATCTCTCAGCATTTGCAGATGATTTAAACAAATACTTTACTACACCAAGTTCAGACATGACCAAAATAATAAACACAATTGAACAATTCTCATACATGTCTAACTACAAATTAAACCTTAATAAAACTAATATATTCCCCTTAAGGCCACCTAGATTCATCTCCCTAATACCTCTCTTAGACAAAATAAAAATAAAAGAAGAATCCAAATACCTAGGAATTACTTTCTTTCAGAATAACAAAGAATTCTACCAACATAACGTAACTCTTAAATGGCAAAACGTAACACAAGATTTTACAAGATGGAATAACCTTAAGCTACCGTTTTTGTCTAAAATATCAATAATTAAAATGAACATACTGCCTAGATTAATATATCTATTTATGACATCTCAGATAACTATACATACTAAATTATTCAAACAAATTCATACCTTTCTAGCAAAATTTGTATGAGACCCTAAAAAGACCAGAATTTCCTATCAAAAACTAACACTTCCCAAGAACAAAGGGGGTCTGAACTTGCCAGATTTCAAAACCTACTACTCTATTATCAACACTAATAGAATACTGAGAATAGCACAGTATGACTCCTTGGCAAAGATTGGTTCACCGGCCTGGGTAACAATATACTATAGATATATAAAAACACTAGACGTCAATCTCAAAGCGCTTCCCTTCTTAAATACAAAAGATTTACAAGCCTATAACATAATAGAGCTGCTAAAACATTCTATAAATATAACACAGAAACTTTTTCACTCCTTAAACCTTGGACAAGCTATATTAATACTACAACACCTTCATAAAAATCCTAACTTAAAAATAAATAACAAGATGCTAAATCTAGACTCCTTCCCTCGGTTAAAGCATAAGAGAATCCAAGATATCTACCCATTCCTTGATAGCACAATTCATGAATTAAGATGAAATATAAACTTACCTAAAGTATATATAATAATTTTAAGACAAATCAAAGAGGTGTGTTCCAGTTACCTCCAAACCCTTACCATACTCGAAAGTGACATTGAACACTGTACCCTACTTTGGAAGACTATGTTAATGTCAAGGAAAACAATAATGAACTCATACAAAATGATAGGGGAAATCAAATTCCAGAAAGACCTTCTCTTCTCTAATTATTGGAGAAAATTAAAACCCGATCTGTATGACCAGCAAATAGAAAAGGCAATCAACTTAACATTGAAAACTATTCCACTTAAAAAACTCTCTTACATGCAACTCATGATTAATAATAACGCTTATTTCACCCCAGCAATTCTTCACAAATTCAATGTAACCAAGTCTTCATACTGTCCATACTGTAAAGACCAGATTGCAGACCTAATACATATATTCTGGATTTGTAAATGCGTTTTCAAGCTTTGGAATTCCCTTAAGTTACTACTGCAAAAAATGGGATATCAAGCATCAACACTAACATGGGAATTTACTCTTTTACACATCCTCCCGGCCAACATCTCAGGAAAACAAGCTAACCCACTTATAACAATTTTCTTATTAATGAAGCTATATATAGCTCACAAATGATTAGATCCTGTGAGTATCTCTTGAGAGGAATTCAAGAAATCTGTTATTAAACAACTACTAGCACATAAAATAGAATTGGATAAAAGAAACAAAAATATGAAAGCCTGAGCAATCTGGGAAAAGTCCTATAACATCTTATTAGCATAAAGCACCAGGTACACCATATCTTAAATGAACTGGAAGTATTACCATGAGTACACAGCTTAACTATGGACGAAGTATCATTTTTGTATGTACTGTTTGTATACTAATGAAATTAATTGGGAAAGCATCTTTGTATATATTGTAATTAGGTATGTTGTATGACCTTCATGTTTCTACTCTATCCACAATGTATAACATGCAAATATGGCCATTTTGTAAATATGGAATGGTTATGGTTTTTGCAAAAATAAAACGAAAATAAAAATTATTGAAAAAAAAAATTGAGCCAAAATCAGGTACAGTCGAGAGGTTTGGGTATACCTAATTCTATAAAGAAAATTTATTTGAGCATAGCTCTCAACCTCTTAATGCAGGAATTTTGGACAAGGCCAAATATATTGGGCGAATAAACAGTACTAAAATTGCTCTTGTATAAACTTATAAACTAAGACAGTTGATAGAATAACAGGTCTTGCTTTAGCATGCATTTTTCTGAAGGGTATGAAGCCTGAAACTCAATGTCTGTCATCATTTAGTGACTTCATTCCTAAAAGATTTACCAGAAAAACCACAAAATTTTATGAGGAACAAACCAAAATTAAGAAGCAAAAATCTATTCATTCTGCAAAAATCTGGACAGTTGAGAGGTATAGTTCAGATGGGGCTGCCTGAGTTTGCCACCCTTCCCCACTCTCAAACTCATGGTCGAATGAGACTTCCCCCTGCAGCCATTCCAATGTCCCATTACTTGGCCATTTTACCCCATTTACCATAAACACTATTATGTGCATACTGATTTACTTCTACGATGATTTGGATTTCATATAAAAGTTTTATTTTACATTTTACAGCACAAACACTAATAGACATCTGCTAAACAAAGCAATGCATTCTCACAATGAAAATAGACTTAGCACTAAAACTTCTCTGCCCTTGAAACTCAGATTCATTGAAACAACATTAAAACCCACATTCAACAAAATGCATCTGACCAGTGGCAGGTAAAGATTAACTTTGGGCTGTTTTCAAATCATAGGCCCATTGCACATGAAACATACATGCATTCTTTGATACATCTTCCTGACTGTACTAAATTATATTCCTTGTATAATACAGTATTAAATTTATTGTTTTGAACATTTTTCCAGTAAACAATGAAACAAAATGCATGCACACCAATAATAACAAAACTGCCTAGTTCAAAACATTTCCATCACAAAAGTCTACTCAAACATTTACAATCCACCAGTATCAGTAAATATGCACAATCTCTGCAGAAGTAAAAGTCATCTAAATAATTCCACATTAAAGAGATCCGTCACTAGCAAACAACTTTATATTTCATTGTTTCATCTACCAATAAAGTGTCTGTTGCCCTTGAGGAATACATTGCTTATGTTATATTAAAAAAAAAATGATAAGCTAGTCATATTGCAATAGGGAATGGATGGCAAACTGAAAAAAGGTTCATAGTTACTAGATATCTCTGCCAAAGAGAACATTCTCAGGACTGTAGCATCCACCCCCTTTAAAAGTACAACACAGTACAGTATCAGGAATGCATCTACATACTGTGGGAGTAGAACCCACAGCCTTCTGCATCAAAAGCAAGTATTCAACCTGTTATGCTATTAATAATGTAAGCAGACTCAGCATAAACAGCACTAAACTTCTCTTCCCCTGAAGTTTTCAGCTCCTTGTAAAATTCACTTGATACTCAACTGTATCTCACAACTTTGCAGCACAAGAAATCTGGAAAAATCCAAAAGTTATTGGGGGGGGGGACAAAAGCCCAAAAACAGGGACACATTTTAAACAATGGTTGGGTAATCTTGGAAAGTTGCTAAAATAAAATGTGTTACCACCATGCATTTCACTGCCAAAACTTGAACCCAGGACCCTGTGCACTAGTTAGAGCAACATATCACTATGCTAAATCAGCTGTTTCTTGAAAGACAGGCAGACTGAAACTTAAATGGCTATCATTTAGTGAATTCAGTTCTCACCATAGCTCTCAACATCTTAGCACAAAAAACCTGGACAAAGCCAATAATGGGGGAATACAGCCCCAAAAATAGGACAAATTTCAAACATTGATCTTATAAACTTAGAAAATTGCTAGAATAAAAGGTTTTGTGTTACCATGTATTTTATGAAGAATATGAAATCTGAAATTCAAATGCCTGTCATTTAGTGAATTCAATCCTTCACTGATTACAAAAATTGAGAAAACCACAGATTTTATGAGGAACAGAACCAAACAAAAACATGAGGCAAAAATCTGGACAGTTTTCACAAGTGGTGGTGGGTAGGAAATTCAGGCTCTTGCTATCTGCACCCACGGTACAGGGTTTGAGCCTGAGTAACTCTAGCCACCAGGTATATTTAACTGGGGCATTTTACACAACATTTCCCTTGCAGTATAAGAGGATTATGTTCAAACATCCCGCACACACAGTAACAAACCTGATTAGATTCCCTTGCAGAGAGTATGAGAGAGATATTTCTGTTGCCTTCCACACCTGAACCAAAAGATTCTGAATATGAGAGAGAGATTTCAGACAATTCCCTTGCAGTATAAAAGGATTCTGTTTAAAATTCCCACAGAGAACCAATCAGTAGTCACGTACGTTGTAAAGTAGATGGGGATTGGACTGTGGACGTGGCAGTCTGAGCCCCTTCTACTTTACTATGGTTATAAACCACATAGACTTCTGGGCATCTGTACACTGATGCCTCTCTTCCTAATCCAGACTGGTTTAACAACAGTCCAGATTGTTTTTTTTTTTTTAAAAAAACCTAGAACTCGCATGTATGTGCAGTTCAAGTTTAACAGTGAGTCAGTAGGACTCGCAGCTAGTATACAATAGTATACTAATTTTTTTTTGTTTCATTTTTACAGCTGGTGGGGGGGCTGAATTCCTGCATTCCAATAGCACGATCCACCACTGCACTATAGTGACCATAACAAGACACAGTAAAAATAATATTCATTGCAGAAGAGGAGCAGGTTTTTATTTTACACAACATTCTTAAATGTCACTCAAGATATGCTTCTCCAATTTAATATGACAGTCAATATAGTATTCCAGCCATGATTAGAAATAGTAAAATAAGGATCATTGCAGAAGAACAAGCCCTACATAAATTTCCATATAGTCCCATATAAATGTCTATGAAGCCAATAAACAAACCAAAAAATAGAAAATAGATTAGCTTCTTTGATAAACTAATCCAGATGTCCAGAATAAAAGTCCTTTTCTGCAAGATGAAAATTTCTAAATAAAAGGAGCAAAATATGAAAGTGGCAAAGTAACAAGGCAATGCAACCACTCAGTTTATTATATGCTTGCATATCTGATAAATACATTAGCAGACCATTACAGTACAGGTAGAAAATGGACAAATATTCACATGTTCAGAATACATTTAAAAAACTGTTGTCCTGCACATAAAGCAGTAACAGGTTGGTACAGAAGAGCTTTCAAAAGACTAATTCACTGCTTTATTTAGAAAGCATAATACTGACTACTTATAAAAAGGCACCAATATTGGAAAGACCCATTCAGTTCAACTTCTTGTTATGTTGGACTCATGTTCTACCAATAAACTAGAAATTGACACTAAATCTAATGTAATGTTTAAAAAAAAACTTTTCAGCTAATTATTCAAGGTCCAAATAGTGCACTGCTACTGACTGACAGATCAATACTGAGTGATGATATGTAGACATACTGTTTGACCACACACTGTTCTTCCAGGCTTATGTTGAAAACAATCACAAGAAGCTCACCTACAAATATTCCAACCTTCTTATACATGATGCAAGAAATGCTATTACTCTAAACGTTCTCATCCCAGGATTGCAGTATGGCATCCCGATCTTTGCATTTTGTTTTAAATCCTCAACACCACAGAAGACTAAAAACAAAATCCATATACATCCCTATATATAAACAAAATCCTTAGATTTATCTGTTTAGCACAATCAAATGAATATTAATGAAACACACTAAATTAAGCCAACTTGTTCCTTATCAAATGAGAGCAACCCTCTGTCTTAGCATTTTAGTATACATGCTAGTACACAAGTCTTACTGTCCCAAAGGAAGTAATCAAACCTTTCAAACGGCAATCTTAGAAACAAAATACCATGCTCCTTCAGTGGTCACCTTTCAAATGACTAGTGGAGAAAGCCCTTCTTCCAAATCTTCTCCATTCATGTGGGATTTACTACCTGAAGAAATACAACAAAAAGTAACAGTCTGCCTCTTTTTCTTAAGCAACTCAAAATATTCCTTCAGAAACAATCTGAATGTAATTTTTTCCTCAACGTATCCCTTCTCTTTGTAAGTTCTTATTTTACACAACATATACCTGCTTTTGAGTTAAAGGAGCTCCTTGATACTACAGCCTTTACCCTCAGTTACAATAAATCACTATGTATATGCACAATGCCATTGTTCAGCCTATGTTGTGATTGTAATATCTACTGCAGGGTAAGCAAATCTAAACATATAAACATCCATGCTACTTTATTACTTATTTTGTCTAAACCATTTATGAAGTATCTATTATGGGGCCAACAATAGAGCATGCCTAGCTTGTTACATAAATATCCAAAGTTACTTTCCTCCTTGCTGTAAACACTAATGTAAATGAACAGAAATGTAATAATGTGACAGCTTATTTATTATTTGTTTGTATGTTGAAATTGAAATATTGTTTGTGCTTGCCTTGTGGCCTGCAAAATGACTAAAAAGGGGTTTTGGACTAATTCAATCTCCTAGTTAAGAAAGTAAAACTAAAATAAAATAAATATTTTTCATCTAGTTCTTTTCTATCCTGCTATCATCCTCTTCTTCTCTCCCAAAGCAAACATGTCTCATCCTTTGAGACATCCCCCATCTTCCTCGTACTTATCTTTACCTTCCTCAAATCCAGCTCTCTGTGCTTAGTTCAGCCACTTGCATTCTATCCCCATACATCCATGTATGTTATTCTCTACGGCTCCCACCACTGATTTTCTAACTTGCTCGCCTCCTCTGTTAGTTGTGTTAATAGTCTTGACATGTTTTAAACTATGCATCTACCAGATGTATATATGAAATCATTTACCCTACCATGTTTAAAAGACTTTTTCACAGTTTTTAGCATGATAAATAAGACTTATTTTTAGAATAATATGCAATACAGGACTTCTTATTGCATTTACTTAACTAAAATATGTAATGTGTTCCTCAAAATGCTTTATAGTGATGTTATATGTATTTTGGAGGTTTAACCCAGTCAAACTTTACTAATAATCTAAAACAAAATAAAAAATATAAAATGAAAGAAAGAAAAATAGCAGTAAACCATAGTATGGACATAATACTGATAAATGCATCAAGCATCCAACTGTGTAATATGGCTGGGTACTGCCATCTTGTTAAGTTTCATGTACATAGACAGGAAAAGCAGGGAGACAGAGAATGTGATATTAGACCATACACATAATGCCTTGCTGATAAATGAGGAAAACATTTCAAAGATGGAAAGAGTATGACAATATAAGAAATGGTGATGAATTCAAAAATCTAAACCAATTATATCTGAAGTACTGAATTTTGAACAAGAGATAAAAGAACTAGAAATGGATCTTTAGAAAAGGGAAGGAGCAAATTACACAGAAATAAATGGATTATTGGGAGTTTTGATGGAAGGCAGGAATTGATCAATTTATGTAAAGTTGGACTAAACGAGAGTCGTTGCAAAGAAAGAAAACATATATGTAATGTATAATGTATGTAATTAAAAGAAATGTTAATGTGTTTTTTTTCTTTTTATAAATGTATGTGTGCCAATGTCTTAAGTGATGATCTATTAAAGATGTTTAAAAAAAAAAGAACAAATGAATAAAAAAGTGGGTCTTGAGAGAGACAGTATGAAGACTAACAGATAAAAGTGAAAGAGAAAAGGAGGTTTTAGAATGGAATTGATGGGATGGGATTAAGGAAGCTTGTAAGGGATTTTCTTTTTACTGTTTTGTTCTCATTCAGATGCCATTAGCCATGTCCAGGAGCCCATTAAAAATCATGCAATCCACCTTCCTATACACCTGTCTAACTTAACCTGTTGAAGCAGGGTCTTTTGTTCTCATTCACATGCCATTAGCCATGTCCAGGAGCCCATTAAAAATCATGCAATCCACCTTCCTATACACCTGTCTAACTTAACCTGTTGAAGCAGGGTCTCGGTCACTACAAGTGTGGAACTCCTTATTGTAAGAAGTCAGGGGAAGTATGTTGAGCAAAGATAAGGGTGTCATGGTACAATGCCATCCTAACCACGGTGGAGGGCTTTTCTTAACATGTAGCCCACTGTTCTGTCAATGACCAATGTGAATTACATATGTACATGACCTTAGGAAAGCATCATTGGGCTACAGTGACTCTCAATTTGCTTATCCATGGCTGTAACCCCTGCTGCTTCCTCCTGGAGTAGACAAGCTGGCAATAAAAGCCACTTGACCATATATTCCTGGCTGAGTCCTCACGGATCAGGTTCACTAAATAAAGCTGAGAGGCATGGATCACAATTCAAGGCATCACCTGTCTGTGCTACACACTGGAAATTTAATGAACATCAAAGCAGGAAAAGAAAGATGAAAATAGGCTTTAGGACAGATAGTGGGTTCATTAAGGAAGATGCAAATATGGAAATAGAGGAAAGGGGGAGATCCAAGAGAAGAGAACGAAAATACGCTACCATGCTCGTAAAAACATAGTTGCCAGAAGAAGAATAAAAGAAAAGATGTAAGCAAAAACTGTTTTCAGTTGGGCAAGTCTATAAACAGGTTGAGCTTATATCTATTGTGAATGTAGAAGAAGAAGATAAGAAGGTTATTAGAGATAAGAGTACAACTGGAGGAAGGTGGGCCATGGCTTACAACAGATAACACAGAGAGGAGATGAGGGAATTTTATAGGAAATGGTAGTGTAGTGATTATATTACCAAACAACAGAAGACAACAGGCAAGTTAAATGCTTGACATAATGCAGTTTAAGGTAAAACAAGCTGGAAACAATATGTAGGATCATTTAAGACAATTAATTACACAGAGATAAATAAAAACTGCAGTCTCAGTAGAAGGTGTCCTTAAAATGCTATGCAACATTTTTCTGTGGTGAATGGTGATGAGTAGGTACAGAACACGATTATGGACTGGGAGAGACAAACGTGTAAACTTTTCGATGTGGAATTGCGTTATTGTATTAGGGATTATAGATGGAGAACTGTTGTGGTGTATTTTATGAATACATGTGCATTTATACTGAATATTCTAAAACAATCAAAACATAAAAATTACATTTACACTCCAAAGGATTGTGGAAAATGAGTCTGGTACCTTTGTGTTCCCTTTAGTCAGCCATCTTTTGCTTCCCCAAATTACATGTTAACATCCATTAACTGAAGAGTATGGACAGTTCCATAGCTGTTGGAACAATTGGAATTATGGAGCAATATGATAACACTGAATATGTATAGGGCACTGTCTGACAATTTTTCACAATTCTAATATATACAGCAGAAAAGATTTTGGTCCTCCCTACCCTACCATTTAGTCCATTCTGTCCAGCTTATTGGCCTGTTTGCTATATGATCTTTTCTGTCAATACCCACTGTTTGTGGGTGAACAACTAGGCATTGGTGAGATATCATACTAGGTGGATCCATAATGTATTAAGCATAGCATGGAAATCTACTTACTAATGCAAATAAGAACCTCATATCCAGAATAATTTTGATCAGGAAGAAATACCATGACCATCCCGTAAACTTTGACAGACTACATTCTCATTAGTCAAGATTAAAGACTACTTACTGGCACAATTTTTGTTGAGCTAACAAAAGCCTTTGACACCATTGATTAAACATCTCCAGTTATACTCCTTAACCACTGCTAGCATCAGCTTGAATGAGGCCTTGTGGTTTTAAGATCTTCTGTCTTGCAGATACCTCAAAGTACAAACTGGATCCATATCCTCTGGCTTATATCTGTGATGGTCTCCTTCAAGACTCAACACTTTCTACTGTTTTTGTCAAAACAGCATTAAAGATGCAGATAAGTGTGCCTATAAATGCCTCCTACAACTTACACCACCTACTGGAGACAGTCCAATCCTACAGATGGAATCTGATGAGGCCCTTCCCTTATCTTCCAGTTTCACATTTAATTGCCTAAAGCTAAAATGAATACACTGCTATTCTGGTGCAAGAAAATTTCCTACTTTCTCTTCTTAGCAGCAAGGGCAGCAATAAGGAAAGGATTCCTCCTCCATCATCTTGAATATAGTCTCCCATTCATTGTTTCTGCTTCAAAAAAGAACTGTACTGCTCTACAAACCACCTTCAACAGCATTTGCTGGTTTGTTAACCAATGACTTAAAGGAAACACCACTACCATATTCTTGCAAAGACAAATGGCTACCCTTATCACAAACAACTACTCTCCTTCAGGGCACATTATTCTATAAACTGGTATGGGAAATTTTCATAAAGACCTCTGTGTCTGTATAATCTAAGGTCCCCTTCTCAAAATACGCCTCATTTGCAAACTCCAATATCCAACCTGAAATGTGCAGAATACGCTAGCCCCTAAGATTTGGGAAACCATACCTAAAGATAATAATTTATTACAACCAATCATTAATTTCCACAAACAGCTGTAATACTTCTTCTTCAACCAATCCAAAAGCAATTGCTTTACAACCAGCATCGTCATTTAATCTATTCCATATCACAGTTCAACAACACTTCTGAACTCTTAATGCTGCTACATTTCTGAGGTTCACTATACCCCATCACTCCCCACATAAAGACAATGAGACTGCTGCAGCAGCTACCCATCACAGCACATTACAAATACAGCAACATTTTTCCTTTCATGACTTCTTACACACAGAAACATCCCACCTCACAATGAGATCCATGTATGCTCTGCCCTTCCTCCTATCATGCCTTACTTGCTCTGGTATACTCCAGAAAACAATTACAGCTCTAAAAAAATGTACTCCCCCAGCCACAAAAAATTTTCATACACCTCCCCTTCATCTTACTTCCTCATCAATTCACTCCCCTAAAGCTTTCCTTACACAACTTTCAGCTTCGTCCCCCTTACTAAAAAAATCAGAAATCTTTGCCCTACTACCATCTTCTTCCTAATGTACATATCAAAAAGTAAAATAGTGTGCTTTTACTAGTCTTCATAGACTGCAGAAGATTCATTATGTAGTACAAAATAATATTCCTTTACTGGAACTCGTAGTGCACAACAATATTCATTGTGCAGTATAAATGTCTTTATTAGTCTATGTGGTCCTGCTGTAACAAGTTTAGTAATCCTGGTCCCACCCTTCCTAATCCCTAAACTGTACTTCTGCCTCCACCTTCACCTCCACCTCTACTCCACCTTCCATACCTATCTGTACCCTGCCTAACACTAACCTACCTACCCTCCCCATTTATTCATACTCTGTTTTTTCCTTCCCTCCCACCTTCTACTGTATATAGACTAAACAATAATGCATTTACATATAATATTACACAGAATTGTACACAAAATCTTATTAGTCCTAATGACCCTATATCTCATTTACTCTCTCAATTTTTAATCCCACGCCGCAAAATATTGTTTTATACTTGCATTTTCGCTATATGTAAATATACTTGGCTGTATGTATATGCATTTTCTATATGTATATTGTATTTTCTGTATGCATATTGTATTTCATGGAGCTTTTCTCCCAGGGCCGCCATTGAAAAAGGGCTCACTTTGGCCCAATGGACTTTCCCAGTTAACAAACTGCAAATAAATAAATACATTTATTGCCAACCTTGCACTGATTATTCATAGACTTGCTTTTGTATCTTTGTTTGTATTACTATTTTCTTAATGTAAGTTACTAATTAGCCAAGTGCTTATATTACCTTGTATCCCCTTTTATCAGGTTGTATACCACAGGTTGAGCCTAAAAATGGTTCTCTTGGATCACTGTTTTACCCTAACCAAGAAATGCAAAATAATTAATTAATTAAAACATCTTCTTAAGCTGACTCACACACACTCACTCACTCACTCACTCACTCACTCACTCACTCACTCACTCACTCACTCACACAGACACACAGACAGACACACACACACACACACACACAGATACACACACACACAGAGACACACACTGACATTCTCTCTTCCACTCTGAATGTTCATGGTGTTGTCTCCTTCTTTTATATGCTAGCCTGCTACATCAGTGCCTGGGCAGCAATCAGCTAGACTGTAACCAAGGATCTTTCTCTCTGTGCTACAAGGTAAGCACCATCTCAAATATCCACAGCTCAGAATCTGGGGAGTGGTCCTGCTTCCAAAATGCACAGTGTCAGTTTACAGCTTCTCTGACAGCAATTCAGTATGAATCAGAACAGAAAATGGACCCCCCCCCCTAAAGTTTTCTCAGTGCAGGAGCAGGGCAGCACATGCATGGACAGTTTCCTGAGCTTCAATAATTGTTTTGGATCTCATTGGGCCAGTATGAACTTTGCAGCTGATAGCCAGTTGTCCTCATTCTGAGAGATTCTGCACATCTTTTTCTGCTGGCTGTCCCACTGATAGAGGGTGTACAACCATTGTACAATAGCTGTACAAGGATAAGATTTTTTTCTGGCACCTGATCCACATCAGAAGTGGTGGTATTAAACAATAACACTAGTGTGCCTTCCTCAGCCACATAAAAATTAGCATTTTATTATTATTATTATGATTACAAATTAACTACTTAAACAGTGGCAAAGCAGTCATGGTTTTGTATTATGTAATGCCATCACATCTGGAAGTTCAAACCTCTCCGCTTTACTTCATGTTCTTACTATTCCATAAGTAATGTTTGTTTATTTATTGGCATTTGTTTTCCAGGGTAGAGCTCTGATCTCCATGGACCTATTTCAGTCTTAGCCCAGCAGAGGTTTCTGGTTAAGTGACATGCTCAGAGTTACACAGTTAGGCAATAGAAGCTAAGAGAATCAAACCTTTTACCACTGGACCACAGGAAACAGTTTGATAACAGCTCCTTAATGTTTATTATACAATGACACATTCCTTATTGTGCCCTACTGCTTAAATATTAATTGCACAGGTATTCTTACCACTTATTTTTTTCAGTGAACTTGTTTTGTTCATCTTGCTCTCTGTCTCTTGAAAATGTTAATTTTTCATTATTTAACTTCTTAATTGCTTTATGAAGGCATGTTTAAACTCATCTGCTTGATGAACATTAGCTTCCTGTGACTTACGTAACCTATTCATTCTTCGAAAATGCAAAAGCCAGCAATGAGCCACTCATTCCCTAGTGAGATGAGAGTCGATCACAGAGCCATCATCCAGGCAGATATCAGTCTCCCTATAGTTCTCAGTTTGTGGGGAAGGAGCACACAAGCTTCCCCGCATTACTGCACCCTGAAGTACATGGTTGCATAGTGGCAGTATGCCCCTCTGTCCTTGACTCTTGGCTGCACAACCCAGAGCTCTGACTTGAGTGTTACCAAATCAGGAAGTCAAGCCATCTACCCTCCCTGCAGGATGGATAAACCATATGCCATTCATTCTCATCCTGCCAACCTGCTCCTTCCAGCTCCCATGCCTGCTAATCGAACATGGGTCACATGGATTTATCACTCTGTACCACAGGAGTTGGTCATTACTTTCTAAATCTTTAAAGTTGCAAGTATGATACTGTGTGTCTTTCACTTCTTTTTCATGTCAAGTTTCATTGCATTGCAATTTTTTTTGTGGGGAGGGGGGGTTGTTTTGCAGTAATAGGATAAGTTGTCAACATTTGTAGTTTGCTAGACATGCAGTAGTATATTAATACCCAAGAATTAAGGTGAAAATTATTTATATGCAATAACAGCAAGTAAAAGTATTAAGTGCAATTTAAAATATGACATTTTAAAAAGTATGATGATCTAAAACATAAGTTTTCAAAGCAAGTTAATGCAATGAGAAGACATATCTCTATCAAGGAAGATAGGTATAATTTCATTACTTAATTCTGTCAATTGTTTAATTTAGTTTATCAGCTTATGCAGCACATCTCCCAGTGTTGAGCATGAATACATAGCTCTTTGTGTTGAATTTTCTACACTCCCACTATCCTGATCATGGAGAATACATAGTCCTTACATCACCTGAGCCTAATGAATTGCATAGCTTCCAGAGCCTTAGCTCTATTTATTACTATTTATTCATTCAATTATTTATTTATTTGACATTCATTGATTGGGAAAGACCGACTGAGCTAGAGCCCTTTTACAGTGGCGGCCCAGGGAGAAAAGCTCCGCAGAGGAACAAAAATAGTATTAATGACAACAATACAGACAACGTAGAGTTTGATACTCAAGTAGGTTACACAAGGGTATCAACACAAGTAAATGCACACATGAACAAACGGGTATCACTGATAGCAAAATTAATTGCAAGACATATGATACAGTAAAGTAAACAGGTTGGTAAGATACATGTCCCAAGGTCAGGGTGGACAAAAAAAGGAGTCAGAAGCAGGTTAGTTGCAAAGCTAAGGAAGCAGTTATAAACAGGGTGACATAGCAACTGGGAAAGTGTTTGGAAGTGAGTAGTAAAGTGGTTATAGGTAACAGTGGGAGAGGACAGAGAGAGATGGAGTAAGTGGTGGTGTTTAGGGAGAAATGTTTAAAATGAGCTTATTTCAGTGAGAAGTCCAGGAATTTATTAGGTATTCTCTTAGAGCTTTTTTTGAACTCATGTTCTTGGGGTATTTTTCTGATGGGTAAGGGTATTTGTTCCAGGCTAGAGCAAGAGTGTAGCTATTGAGATTTTGGCCTATAGATCTTTTGGGCTTATATATTTCCAAGAATTGTTGGTCCAAGCTCCTGAGGGTTCTAGAAGGAGTATAAAGTGAGATGTATGTGAGGAGATGGATAGACAGGCAGAAGGCTTGTTGAGGAAGGCATGAATGATTGGAAATTGAGAGAGTAGAAGTTGGTGGGGAACTTCTAGACAGTTTAAAAGTTAGAGAGACTGACGGTGATGTGTAGCAGTGGTTTAGTTAGCTGCAAACCTAGCTACTGTGTTGTAGGTGCATTCAAGTTTTGTTAGAAGGGAGGCTTGTAGTTTAGTTAAGATTTGTGAGCTGTAGATAAGATTAGGGAGAATGTAGACATAGGCAAGAGAGGATCTAGAGTCTGTTGTAAGGAATTTATTTCTGTAAAGTAAAACGAGTTTTTGGTGTGTTTTCTTTATGCAATGCTGGACATGCAGGTCAAATATCAGTTGGTTATCGACGATGACTCCAAGAAGTTATTGTGAGTTTCCACAGTTATGACAGTGTTGTTTAGTGAAGTAAAGGTAAGTTTAGGATGTGTGAGAAACTTTGGGAGGAATAAAAGAAGATTGGTCTTTTCTAAATTCTAATCCTAAATTTCCCACTGGCTCCCTATGCTAGCTTGAATACATGTTTCCTAACCTTAACCATAACACTCACCTCATGGACCCTAACTCAAGTTTCCAGATTGTGCCCTAAACCTAAAACTCCATTCCATCTGTACCACAGACTAAACTTCCTTCCTGCTTCCTAAACTTAATACCCCCGATTGTTCCCTAATCCTAAACTCCTCTCTTGCTGCCTAACCCTAAGACTTCTTCCTCCACTCCTTGCACTAAACATTGCTGCCACACTCACACATGCATGAACTCAGCTACTTGATAAGGTGAGGTGTAGAAGCAGCACTTTCTCCTCTGGGACTCAAGCATTTGTAACCAGCCAACCCCTGCCTGGGCAAATACTTCTTCCAGTACTGCATTAAAAATATTGCACAAAGGTAGCTTTATGCCTTGAGCCATTGCTATTTAAACTTGCAATTTAATCATCTCATATCTTGAGTTTCAACTCCTACATACACGTGAGTTATTTTCTATAGATAACATCTAGATATTTGACAGTGTTATGTCTGCTCTTGTGGCTTACAAAAGTCTAACCTTTTTATTGTACATGGCGAATTACTGCTTGTGTAGCTTACCCCAATAGCTATCACCCTGATAGCTGTTTTATACTGTTAATTTTAATATAATAATAATAATAATTATAATAAAATAAAGCAGGTGCCATACAAGATATCCAGATTTAATTTTCTCATAAGAGCTTAAAGTCAAAAATCATATGCTTAATGTTAGTCCTACACGAGGGCACAAAGTTAAACCCTTTAAAAAGAGGGTATGATGGACAGGCTCCACTGCAACCTCAGTATAATTATATATATTGAACTGTTTATAAGATGTAACTTGGTGACTTTAACAGTACCTGACGTGCTGGAATACACAGTCTCAGACATTATCTCCTACTCTGGATGTTGTTCCTGCCTTGTTGTTGTCTCCCTTGCTTCACATTCCGGTTCCTTCTTGGGGGTTTCCAGTGGTTGTTGCCATAATTCCCTTGCCGCTGCTGATTGGCAATATGTTGGGAGTGTCTGGGTAGTTGTGTCCCTAAAGGGACAGGGGTAACTTCATTGTCATCCAGTTGCGCATCTTCTTGCTCTGCTCCATCCCTGTCATTATTCAGCTCTCTCAGAAAAAGGTACAGAATAAACTGTCTGGTTGGAATAATCCAAATTGTCACTGGCAAGCTTCTTGACTTCTCAATCTTGTGAATCAGCAATTTTTTAGCCACTTTGAAAAAAAAACTTTATCATAGTCGTTTTTATACTGAGAAAAAAAATAAGTCCTGTGTGATTGAGCTGACAAGTTTCTGTACTGTATTTCTAAGCTCAATCAATCCTTTCTCATTCTTTCCAATAATGATTTTAAGCAAATCCAATCCAGTCCAATAAAAGAGCTCCAACAATTCAAGATAAAAAAACTTTGTTAGGCACCACACCTTGGGGGTACTTCCACACACACACAATCCCATTGGAACGTGCCCCCTTTTGGCACTCTCACCAAGGAATACATTGTCTAATTGTAAGGACTTGTATTTAAAAATATGCTTTTGCAGGAGCTGAATTTGTTCAGTAAGTGCTTAATGCTTACCATTACTTAAAATGTTTCCTTCTTGCCCTTAAAACGTGGATGTAGTATCTAACCATCTATTAAACTGAGAAGGGCAAGCATAGTCATTAATAAAAGATCATTCACCAACCTGCTGTCCATTAATGTTACCTCCAGCTTGAATATTCCTTTGAGTTTCAGTCTCCAGAATAGGGCTGCAACCTCAAGGCAGTAGTGACTTCCCTTGTAACTTGCTACGTGAGTTGCTAAATGATGAGAGTCAAATCAATATTTCTAGATGTAAAAGGCCCAGCTGCATTGAAATATAAGTCCTGTGAATCCCAGGTAGCCATGTTGCAACCTCCAAGAAGCCAAAATCCAGTAAAAATAAGAAGGTAGCAATCCCAGTTAAGTAATCCAAAAATAAAATAAACCAGGTACTCCAAAGGACCAGAACTTGTATTCACAAAGTGTTTATGATTTACAGCTTAAAAGTTTAAAAATTCAACTGGTTACTGTTGTAAAAGAATCAAACAGGTTTAGTACTTTCGTCTTTCAAGTGAATGACATCATCAGAACCATTGTATTTAAAACAGCTAGGCTTTTATTTCCAAAATCACACCCTTAATTAAGAACAAACCATCAAGTCAAGTCCTGCATTTAAAGCTACATACTCAGCTAACATTCTCCTTGAATAGATGTGTGTTATTAATGGTTAAAGAATGAATACAACATGAATAAAATAAGTAAAAATAATATACATATATACAGACTGTGCTTGCAAAAACCCTACTACAAAAACAAAGAACAAACGTGTTCTTAGATACATTGCATCAATTTATATTTCGACAACCTATATTTTAATCAATCTTTCTTTTAACTCACTGGCAATTCAGACTGTTTCGTTTAAGCCTGGTGGCACAGTGGCATTAAATCTCAACTGCCAAAACATTTCTCTGTGTAACAACTTATTCTTCCAGTCCCCACAAGATGCTGCCAAATCAATTTGTTCTACAGCAAAAAACATAAATTTATCAAACCCCACACAGGTGACTGACTGCCTGACTAAAGCACTCGTTGGTATTTCACTGGATGCTATAAACATGCTAGTAAATACGCTTATTAAAAGCGTTATTGGTTTTGCCAATATAGAAAGCTTGGCATTGTGGCACACAGCAAAATGAATCACTCTCTCCGTAAAGCAACCTATGTCCCTTGGCATAATCCCTGATTTTGTCATATAGCCACCATTCATAGTGCCATTCTCCATAGCCACATTGATTATATCTTCCACATCTGGAATTTTTAGGGAAATTGTGCATCCTACATATAGGTTTATTTTCCAAAATACTTTTAAAAGTACTCCATCTTTTAAAGATGAAAGTAGGCTTAACCTCATTAAATTTCTGTGTAGCCTCATTACTACTTATAATAAATCAATTTTTCAAAATGATCTTTTGTATTTCCTTGGCATCATTTGAGTAATGAAAAACCATGTTAGTACTTAAGTCGAGGGACTGGTTGTTGTGAGCAACAATATCTGGGTTATTGTTATACCCATGTTTGAAAATGGAACCATATAAACCATTTTGTTCACTCCACACCTGTCCTGCAACCTTATCCACCAGGGCACTAGGGTAATTACATTCCAAGAACATTCTTTTCAAAACAGTAAATTCTACTTGTCACTTATTGTCATTTGATGTCAATCTAGATACCCTAATAAATTGACTTTTTATAATGCCCTTTTTCTGGTGGTGTGGATGGCAGCTAGAATAAAATAAAAAAGAATTACAATACGTAGGTTTTCTAAATATTCGTGTTCCCAGGGTACCATCCTGTGAACATTGAATTGTAATATCCAAATATGCAATTATGTTGGCATTAACATGGTGCTGCGGTAGCATTGTCACCTCACAGTAAGACGTTGTCCTGTTCGATTCTCAGCTAGAGCGTCTTCTGCATGGAGACATGTGTAAATGTGCGTACCTTCATTGAAGGTTGTGCGTCAGAGCCGGCAACTTGGTACGTAAAAATCTACTGCCAATCATTAGCGGACCGGAGTTCCGGTGTGGCGACCCCTAACCGGGAAAAGCCGATAACACAACAACAAATGTGTACATATTAAATAATAGTTATGATCAAATGAGATTTCCTTCAAATGTATTTATTTTTAAGTAGTAATCACGCTGAGGAGAGGGAGAAAATGAGGTAAGGAGTGGACAGTGTGTTGACAGAGTTATAGATATCTTATCAGTCAGCCTTGGCACAGGAGCAATGCCTGCTCTTGGATAGATGTTCAAATAGTAGTTGTTTAAAGCTGGTAGATTCAGGTATGTTTTGGAGGGTGTGGGGTAGAGGGTTCCATAATTTGGCTATATGATTTGAGAATAGGGCTTTACCGTGAATGTTGTTAGCTTTGTTTACTGTGAGAATGTTTCTGACTGCAGATCTTCGTAGGCATGAGTAGGGAACAGTAAGTTTCTTGAAGGATGGGCAACTATCAGGATGGAAGATGATACTGTGTGTGAATTTAAGTTGTTAGAGATGAAGAAGGTTAGGTAGCTCAAGCCAGTTTAATTTATGTAGAGCAATACAAAGGTGGGTTTGCTGGAGAAGTTTGGCTGCAAAACAGGCTATTTTGTTGTAGCAGGTTTCCAATTTGGTGGTCCGATTTTTTTTTTAAGTTGGTAAAGAGGCAGAAAGCATATAGGAGTGTAGAGAGGAGGAAGGTTCTGGATATGTCTAGTCTGGTATTTTCAGTGAGGAATGGCTTGCTTCTGTACAGTAAGCCAAGTTCGATGTGAACTTTCTTAATTGTGGTGGCTATGTGTTGGTCAAGTCTGAGTTTGTTGTTGATTGTCACTCCAATGAGTTTTGTATCCTCAACTGGCTGGATGACTGTGGTGTTTGGAGAGAGAATGGTGAAATTGTGGTTGGTGATTGTTTGCTACTGGTAAATAGCATTAACTGTGTCTTTTGGGGGTTGAGAATTAATTGTGATTTACTTAAATATGTTTCTATATCATTAAAAGCTTGTTGGGCTACTATTTGATGGTCTGGTAAGGTATCTGCTGAGCAGATTAAAGCTGAATCGTCCGCGTACTGAATTACTTTAGTGTGTATTGTGGATGAGGCTAGATCATTGGAGAAGATGGTGAAAAGAAGGGGCCCTAGTAAGGACCCTTGGGGTACTCCAACCGAGACAGACAGAAGTGGTGAGAGTTTGAATTTCCATTGTACTGCTTGTTGTCTGTCAAAAAGGTAGCTTAGGAACCAGGAGAGAAAGTCTTTGATAGGTTTAGTGAGGCAAGAGTACTAAAGAGTTTCTGATGGGAGACAGTGTCAAATGCTTTTGACATGTCTAGGAAGATTGATGCTACTTGCTGGTTTGAATTTCTCAGTTGGTTGATGATGTTAGAGCAATTAATTAGGGCTGTGGTGGTGCTGTGTTATGGTCTGAAACCATGTTGGGAGGGAGAGATAAGGTTGTGAGATAACAGGTGTTGTAGTAATTGAGTGTGGATACATTTCTCCAGAATTTTGACACAGGAGGAAAGCATGGATATAGGTCTGTAATTGTTTAATTCTGTTGATGTTCCTTCTTTATGCAGCGGGGTGATATAGGAAATTTTCCATAATTTTGGGACATATTGTTCTGCTATAGACTTATTTACCAGAATGGGGATAGGCAGAGCTATGGCATCAGCTGACAATTTGAGGTACTCATTGGGTAGTTGGTCAGCTATTAAGGAAGAAGGCTTCAGTTTTTTCAGCATTGTTCAGCATTGTTCTTATGGTGTTAGTTGGGACAAGTTTGAGGTAAAAAAAGTTCTTAGTTTCTACATTAGGTGGAAGAGACAGAGGAGTGGAATTGTAACCAGTAACTAAGGAGAGGATGGAGTTTACAAAGTAGGTGTTGATTTGTGAGGCAATACTCACGCTTGGTTATTGGTTGTTGGTTCTGGGGTTGTAGCTTTACCTGGGTGGAGTAGTGAATTAATTAATTGCCAGAACTTTTTGGGATTGTTTTCATAATTGTTTTGCATAGTTGTATAATATGTTTTTTGTCTAGTTTGAGTTTTTTTTGTTTGATTGCAGGGCTGCTGGTATGCTATCAGAGTTTTATTGTCTTTTGTTTATTGGCATTGATACTAAGTTTTGTCCCTTAGTTTTTGAAGTTTAATGGTTTTGTTTGATATCCAGGGCAATCTCATGTTTTTAACACAACATGTACGAGTTGGTGCTAAGCTATTTAGAATAGCTAGAAATGTGTCACTGAAGTATGTTATGGCCTTGTCAAGTTGGAGATGATGGAGTGGTGTCCGGCTGCATTTATTGAGCATGTCTACAAATGCTTTGTTGGAGACATTTTTGGTATTTTGTATGACTTGTAAACTATAGTTCTGGGTGAGTTGAGCTGATGACGGATTAAGTAGGTAGGTCTACAGTCACTTAAATTATTTGGAAGGCATCCGGAGAGACAGTTGTGGGTGGTACTGTTGATAAGTGACCAGTCTAAGATAGATTCCCTTTTACTATGTTTATCTATTCGAGTGGGAAATTGGATTGTTTAGGAGAAACCTGTAATAATGGTTTCATGGGTGTAGGTTGAGGCTGTCCAGGCTATGAGTTCCTCAATGACAGTAGGAGTATTATTGGGAGGTATGTAAGTGGCTATTATGGTAAAACTTTCTTTGGGTTGATTCTAAGCCATGTTACTAGAACTTCAAAGTTGTTATCATAAGGGTATTTGATGGGTAGGTAGCTTATGCTTAGGTTATCTTTGTGGAAGATTGCAATCCTGCCACCCTTCTTCCTGATCCTGTCTAACCTGTGTACACTATAACCTTGTGGGAGTATGTCTTGGTCTCTTATATGGGGTTTTAGCCAAGTTTCTGTTGCTATGAGAATGTCTGGTGAGTATTTTGCAATAACTGTATGAAAGTCTGTGATCTTGTTAACTAGGCTTCTAAGATTCATGTTAAAAATGAGAAGGTCTATAGTTTTAATGTGAGGAAGGGGTGTTACTGTAACCATGATGATATTTTGTACAATATGTGGCCTGGGATTGGGGTGTATATCACCACTACGGAGAATCTGTGATAATATACATGCATGTTTGTCTGACAATTTGGATAGTATGTAAAGGGGGTTGCTGAAGTGGTTAGTGGTATTGCTGACAACTACATGTTTGAAGTGGAAGTATGCAATAGGTGTGTGAATGTAGAGTTGGGAAGATATGGTAAGATAGGAGAGAGAGGAGTGGAGGGTATTAGTATAATGTAGTGTGGGGCTATGGACATGTTGTATCTGTAGGTGACTGTAGGATGTTAGTATGCAGATAGCAGTAGGGTATAGAGTGTGGGCAGGAGAACGAGCATGGTGTAGAACCACTCTCTTTACCAGAACTGAGTTTGTATTGACATAAAATACTAATTTTTACATTACATGTTTCTACTTCTTGAGTTAAGCTTTGAACCTTTTACAAAGTAAGAGGTACTTCCCCTATCCTCATGAGCCAAGTAATGATACTGACTGGTACCGCCTATCCACTGGCATATCCACTTAAAAATGTTCCACTCTATCCACCACAAATACAATTTTAATATCAAAACTGTGTTAGCATAAATGCATAATATGGATATAGAGAAAGGAATTATCAAATTCTTTGATCATGACCAAAATCGTTATTTTTCCAAACTTGGCAAGGCCTCCTGTAACCAGCAAGCTGTCATTGTTTTCAGTGAAAGGCAAGATAAATGCCATTCCAATTGTCAGGTTAGAAAAGTATATTCATGATCTCATCCAAAGGATTTGCTAAAAGTTGTCGGGGGGGATGTCATCTTTAGTTAACAAACATTTTGTATAAGCACAGCCTCAATTCAATTTTAACTATATTTCTAGACAGATAAAGGCTTTAAAATTAGACCGTGAACAACTTTAGAGAAAAATTGAAAATGTTCTCTTTAGTATTCATCTAATGAGAACTCTTCAGCATAATGGCAGTTGAAAATATATGTTGCCCTTTTATCTACTTAAGTGAGCACAACAGGAATGCCCAATTCACATAGTGTTGTATATACTAGTTTTTGACCATGAAATTAGCCACTAGGAGTTTAAATCAGGAGTTATAAAAATGTAGGTGCAATTTAAAGTAAAACTAGTTGTAGATGATCACCCCTTGAACCCTTCCCTTCCTTAGGCATGCATCTCTTAACAGCAGTAATTAATAGATTAGTTATGACTATGTTCATAGGTCTCAGAATACATTTTAACAGATCGATTATAATGGCTACAAACATGGCTTATCTCCCACTGAAATGTGTGAACTAGGATTACTACTGGAAAATGTCGGAGGAGAACAAAGTTAAGAAGCTTATCATTTTAGCCATTGAGGTCTAACCTTATAGTGCCCTAATACATAAAACATTACCTGATCTGTTTGGTGCACAGAACTCTCCTAAACTATCATTGTACAAGAGAATCTTTGCACTGAAAGTATGACCTTGTTCAACATTTATTTGTATATTTATTTGAACATTTGTTGAACAGCTAGCCTAGTATGCACCTATGAACCTATCTGACCGAGCTTTAGATGTGTTTCTGCTGCCATATTTCCATCATGGCTATCCAGATTTCAAAGACTGATCTGCCATTACCAGGGAACACACAGACCTACACTTTCATGGCCTACATTTTATGTCACTCTTGCAAAGTGAACTAGCACTATAGGGGTATAATCAGATATTAAAGACAAAGAAGGGGGCATGGCAGAACCATTAAAATGGGTACTCTATACAAAAAAAGAAAAAAGAAAATAAATTAATAAGACAGTCATGAAGAAGCAGAGACATGGAAAATGTACTACACTATTGTACATGCCCTAATGTTGTGTGGGCACTGCAAATCATTAAGCAAAACAGCATCAGTGTTAACCCAGAAGCCTCTCACAAAGAGGAAAAGGGAAACATTTGAACAAGCACAGTTAGCCCAATCACAACATTTGTCTGTCTATCTATCTATCTATCTATCTATCTTTCTATCTATCTATACATCTATCTATCTATCTATCTATCTGTCTATCTATCTATCTATCTATCAATATAATCTTTCATTCTAACTATGTCTGCCTGCCTTTGGATTTACAGTGGAATGATTCAGGGATTTATTTAAATGTTTGCTTGTTTTACACTTCATCTCTTTGAAAAGAAAGTTGGCTACTTTGAGATATTGCTCATTTGCAAAGGTTCTAGGGGAAACTTACCTTGACAGTAGATTTATAATCAATACATTCAAGGACAAGACAAACTAAAGTTAAAGCAGACAGACAGTTTTATAATACTGAGTGTATCAAGAAATAAAAGACATTTGAATAAGTTTAGTAACTTTTGCAGTGGTACTTGTCTATTATTTGAAATCATTCAGATATGAATTTTTGTATAATTCATCTGATAATGACATTCTATCTAGGACTAAACATAAATTCTTTATAGTAAGATAGCAGTGTGCCAAACCCTGAGTTTTAATAATCTCATTTAGGACACTGGCAGGTACTTTACCTACCCTCTTCAGGTCCTGAAATATAGAAAATAACTATTTCATAGTCTCTGCAACAAAACAAAACCATCATTGGTTGTTTCTCCTGTGCGCAAGGTGTCTCTTTTAATGGCAGACAGCTTGTCCTTACCCATATTTTCTATGCTGATATATAACAGTGCTTTGTTCCTTCAGCTTAAGGAAGACCTTTATACATGGTATGCTGACAGTGAGCTCAGGTCAGCTCTTCTTGTATTACATTTTTTATCTGGGATTTTTAACAGATAACCATTCTTCCTTTACATACTGATTATGAACATGTTGTGTACAGCATAAGGTAGATGGCTGTCAGTATGGAAGTTATTCATTGGAAAAGGTTTTCCATGGTAGACATTTAGATCAGGATTACATAATTATAGGAGATTATATAATAAAAAGGATGAAACTCATGATGTCACTAAGAATAGTATGTGTTGATATTTCAGTCCCTCATTTTGCCACTAATCTACTACATTGAGAAAAATATTATGTAGCACTTGTATCTTATATTTGCCTCCCCACAGTTCAAACATTAGCTTTTCACTTAGACTTTAACTGCTTGCTTTTGAGTAGAATGCATTCGTATGGAGTATTTGCCAAACTTGCCTGATATATCATTTTCTGGAATGAGGGGCTGTTCTGACCCATAATATTAAGTAGAGTTCTGTTTATTTGTGTTGCCATTGTCTATTCAAGCAGAGATGTTTTCTTCCTATTTATCCACGGATGTGCCATAGCATTCCAAAATTAGAACTCTAAGTTCTGAAAGAAAAAACACAAAGGAGACCTACCCATATGCTTGCTTGTTCTTGAGCAGAGAATGGGCAGATGAAATAGCTTCACCTATTTAAGATGAGTGCAGCAAGTTTCATTTCACTTTTGACAGCAGTGCACGCTGCACAGGATCCAAATACTCAAAGCTTTGAAGATCATCCTATATCGTGGGGAGGTCCTAAAAGGAGTTCTGTTTCTTTCATGTAATGTTATTTTATATATAAAAAAAAAGTATTTTTTTAAATGGCAAAAGGTTTGCCACTTTATTTAAGAGCAGATCGAGCATGCATGTCAACTGTACAGCTTTTCACAGTCTGTCCAGAATTTTGTCTCATATTTTGGTCCATTTTCATAAAATAGTGGTTTCTATCAAATCACTGGCAAACCATTTAAGATGTAAGTTGGGAGATGGTGGCAGATATTTGAATTTCGGACTTCATGCCCTTCAGGGAATTTATGCTGATGCAAAGCCTTTTGCTCTATCTACTTTCTAAGTTTGTTGGAGCAACATTTAAGAATTGCACCTATTTAGGGGCCTTTGCCCCCCATTATTTATGGCTTTGTCCAAGTTTCTTACTCTAAGGGGTTGCAAGGTATGGGATCAAGGAATTCTGCTAATTATTATTGGTACAAATTGCAAGTGGAGGTACATTTTGTGACTAGTGTCTTTCAACAATGTTTTTGATAAATACTTTATGCTAACTCCGTAAATGATCACCTACATTGCTGTTTGTACTGAGAATGCTTACAGGTTCACTTAGTTGTGACAGGGCTAGAAGTTACTTAGCTTCATTTTAAAAATTCAAATTAGGTGCCATCAGTGATGTTTTCTCTTCTATTTAAATAGCTTCATGCTGTACTTGTTTTAAAAAATTAAAAAAATGTTTTGGAGCTTCAACAATGTTTCAGACGTTAGGTATAGTCACTATAGGTTTGGGTGTAGAGTATGTCTTTGTGGTAGAGAAGGTATTGTTTTGGAATTTTGAATTTGTGGTATTTTGTAGGGACAGTTTAGTTTCAGTTAAGGTGGGTAAGTGCACAACCTTGTAGATAAAATTTTTGTGTATTAGTATTGTTACAGATCTCCCACGGTAGTGGTGCTGTGGTAGCGTTGTCGCCTCACAGCAAGACGTTGTCCCGTTCGATTCTCAGCTAGAATGTCTTCTGTGTGGAGGCATGTGTGAATGGCGTGCCTTTATTGAAGGTTGTGTGTCAGGGCTGATAACTCGGCACGTAAAAATCCACTACCAAACATTAGTGGACCGGAGTTCCGCTGTGGCGACCCCTAACCGGGATAAGCCGAAAGACACAGCAAGTATTGTTACAGATCTCTGGTCTACAGCATGTTATGGAAGGGGCTTTAGACTGTTGAAATTTAAAAGGCTAATTCTACAGGAATTGTGTTATTTAATATGATTCATTCATAGAATAACATTCTACAATCCCCACTCCCCACAACAGCATTGCCATTAGAAGGATTTTGGGGGCACCAGATGTTGGAATTTATGTTAGCTGTTTTATGTTTAGAAAAAAGTAGTTATGTATTCACCATAACATTCCATCTGTGTTGTCCATTTTCATTCTTCCTCAACAGAAGGGTTCAGATCCAACTCAGAGGTTACTAAAGCTTGTGGTAACCAAAAAGTTCTTAACCTTCTCTCTTACCCATAATGCACCTACCATAAGCTACCTCAGATCTTGTTTGCTGATTTACCAGAAAAAGAAATGTTTAACATGCAAACTATAAGAAATGCAAGTTTTCATGTGCTCAATAAAGGGAAAAAACTATATGTGGAGCTCAATATAAAGGACAATGACGTCCCTCTAACAGCTCATTCTTCCAGAAGTTTGTGAGCAGAAGGGATGGGGTTGCTGGGCAAGAAGCTGAGGAAAAATGAAAATGAACAACATAGATGGAACATTATGAGGAGTACATAACTTCTTTATCTGATGTTGTCAATTTACATTCTATCCTCAACTGATGGGACAGAGTCCACAGCTACCTACAATGCAGGCTGGACTCTAAAGAAATATATTCCTGAACACAGTTGAACCAAATGATGCTCTACCACTGGAAAGCAGATCCAATTTGTAATGAGTAATAAAGGTATGAGGAGTAGCCCAAGTTGCTGCTGCACATATGTCATCCATGGATGCTCTGGATAAAAAGATTGAAAAGGTTGCCATGGATCTAGTTGAATGAGCTGGTTTTGGTTTTGGTTTTGGTTTTGGTAAGGTAATACCCAATTTGTTATAGATGAATGAAATACAATCAGTTAGCCATCTGGCTAAAGTTACCTTTGCAGCTGGTTTACCCAATTTCAATTCTGCAAAGGAAAAAAAAAATAGATCTGTTTTTTTTCTGATTGTAAAATGTATTTGCCTTTGTTTGCAGAAAGAATACTGGCAAATGAATGCATTTATTGATATTAGATTCTGACACCACCTTGGGAAGGAAGGAGACATTTGTTTGTAGCATCACTTTATCCTTGTAAACGATCAAGTATGAAGGTTTTGAAGACAAAGGTTGAATCTCTGAAACTCATCTAGCAGAAGTAACAGCTACTGGAAGAACAGTTTTCCAAGTAAGATACTTAAGCTAAGGGGGAATGTATTAGTGTTTTCACTACCAAATTGAGATCCCATGGGGAGGTAGGGTCCTTACACAGAGGTCTCAAAAATAGAATGACTCGCAAGAAATTTCTGCACAATTTATGAGAGGCTAGTGAAGAACCTTCTAATACAATGTGAACATTTGATATTGCAGCTACCTGAACTTTAATGGCTGAGGAACTAGCCTATTCTTTAAAAAGTAAAGCTAAAAACTTGAGTATGTTATGTACTGCAGCTAAAAATGGGTCAGCATGATTTTGTTGTGTCCAGTAAACAAATCTTTTCCATTTACTTGTATAGAATTTTCATGTGGAAGGTTTATAAGAAGATAAAAGTATATGACAGACAAGTGAAAAGAGCATTGGTTGTCTATTAATGGAATTGGAGAAACCAGACTGTCAACCTGAGATTTGTGATGTCTGGCTGGATCATGCCCATTGGGTGAGACAGTAGGTCTGAAATCAGATCCATAATCCAAGGTTGGTGAAGTAAGTGAGGCCAAAGAAAGGGAAACCAAATCTGCCAAGGCCAATAAGGTGACTTTGCTTTTCAATCTGGCAGCTTTCTGCAGAAACTTCAGAATTAATGGAATTGGTGGGTAGGTATGAAGTAGACCAGGATTCAATCATCAAGTAGAGCATCTCTCGGTGATTCCCCCTATGAGGGGAATAGAGAAAAGTAGCTGCTGCATTTATTGTTTAGGGGAGAAGCAAAAAAATAGCACCAAGGCTAGCCCCATCGACTAAAAACATTTCTGTCACTTACTTGTTGAGAGACCACTTGTAAGGTAAAATAATGTACCTGCCCAGTTTTTCTGCTATCACATTGGATTTCCCCAGAATGTGGATTGCTAAGAGAAAATGGTTGGATGAGATTACCCATTGCCACACTCTGAGTTCTTCTTGACACAAAGGGTATGATTTGATCCCTCCTTGTTTGTTGATGTACCAAACTACTGACATTGTCTGTCTGAATTGCAATCATCCCTAAAGGGAGAGCATCCTGGAAGCCCTGTAAGACTAAAAGCACTGTTCTCTTCTCTAGGACATTGATATACAAGTTGGCCTTTTCAGGGAACCAAGTGCCTTGGACCGTTTTCCCCTGAAAATGCCCCCCTACTCCAACTACGAAGCATCTGTAGTCACTATGGTCTTGGGCTGAGGGAGAATGAATGGGCAGCCTTGTAGAATGTGATATGATTGAATCCACCACCTGAGATCCCTCTTGCATGTTTGAGTCATTCGTATTTGAGTTGACATGAGTTGGCAATGTATCGACCATCGAGTTGCTAGTATCCATTGGAGAATCCTCATTTACAATCTGGCTACAGGTACTCAGGTTATAGCCACTGACATTGATCCTAGAGTTTGAAGGACCAAGTGGGCTGAAATGTTGGTACTGCAGATTATTTTTCTGACCTGTGATCTGACAGTTTGTACTCCTGAGGGAGGTAGTGAAACTGTCATTGACTTTGTGTTGAAAACTGCTCCTATGAATTCCAAATTTTGAGTCAGTTGTAGTTGAGACTTGTCATAGTTTATGTTTATTCCCAGATGAGAACAAATCAGAAGAACCTGATCTCTTGCCCTTATCAATTGATGCCTGGTCGGGTCAGTAATGAGCCAGTTGTCTAGATATGGAAACACCTGTAATCCCTCCAGTCTCAAGTCAGCTGCCACTATGCCATGCATTTGGTGAACACACTGGGGGCTGTGGTGAGACCAAAGGGCAGCGCTCTGAACTGGTAGTGAATGGCTTCCAGACAGAAGCATAAATATTTGTGGATCATCTATTCATCTTTATCTGACAGTATGCATCCTTTAGGTCTATCAAGCACATCCAGTCATCTTTGCCCAGAAAGGGAAGAATGGACTAAACTCTGACCATCTGAATCTTGGTATGTTGAACTGACTTGTTCAAGCTGCTGAGATCCAAGATTGGTGTCCAGTGCCCTGTTTTCTTTGGCACTATAAAGAACCTTGAGTAAGTTCTGGATTCCAGCTGGTCTGACAGGACCTCTTGGATGACTCTTTTTTTCTAGCAGCTTTTCTATTTTAATTGCTGCTTCTTTCCTCTGACTGGGTGAAACAGCAGGGATTTTTCTTTAGATTGGAGGAGGGAGGGGAAAAAGGTATTATATAGCCTCTGGATATAATCTTCTGCACTCAAGTATCTTTTATCATGTCTAGCCAGGCTTTCTGGTGCAGGGATAATCAACCCCTGACTGCCTCCAGAGGTGGATAATTGGGCTTCCTTTCAGGAGTGCTGGTAGGGTGTGTCAGAGAAAGAATCTCTGGAACCCTGTTTTTTCTGGCCTCTTCTGCCATGGGGGTGGCATTGACCATTAGAGTTCCCCCTCTTCCCCTAGGGGAACTTTCTCCACGTGTATCACGGAAAGGACCCTGGGACTTCCTGAATCACATCTTCTGACCACCTCGATGATTCCTAGAAAAGGATCTTTGAGGGGTCAGAAAATATACGCCCACTGCAGAAAATGTCTTTCCATCCTTCTCATACCTGGATAATGTGTCCTTCACTTTGCAGCCAAATAAAAACATGCTGTCAAAATGAACATTGATGAACAAAAACTTGAAGGGCTCCACAAAAATCACATAAGCACATCCAGGCATGTCTTCTGATGGAAATGCATGAATCTGTTGCCTGTGAGGTTCCATCAGCTGCATGCAAAATAAGCCTCAGGGATGAATTTGAAATAGATTGTAGGGTAGCCAAATGAGAAGTCACAGATGATTGGACCTCTGCAGAAATGGATCCTGGGAGGACATTTGAAAGTTTCTTAATCGTGTCCCTCTGCAACCTAGTAAAATGTGCTAAATAATTCAGTTACCTTAGGGCGAAGGTCAATGAAGCATAGACATGCTTCTCAAATCTGTCCATCGCTCTAGACTGCCTGTTAGGGTGATGAACAGGGCAACTTGGTTCAGCAAGTTTCTATTTTGGTGGCTGCCACCACAACCATGGCATCAACAGGCACCCATTAGCCTAAAACTACTTCCCTGAAGGTGGTGCCAGAATCTTGTCCAGTCTTCTGGTTATGGGTTCAACTGTGTCAGGTTCCTTCCACTTCTGATGACAGACCAAGTCAATGAACTCATCAGCTGATGGAGTAACTCAAGAGGAAGACGAGCCAGTACCAAAAGCCTCCAGGAATACTGACTCCTCAGATGAAGGGTTGCTGGGTGTCCAGCCAGCTCTCTGCTTCAGGATCTCAAAGATGTCTCTGAATGACATGTCTTCTATAGGTTATTGTGGGGAACCTACACCTTAATCAAAGTCCATATCTCCCATGACTGACTCTTGTGGACAGTAAAAGTGCTTCCTCTTGCACTTTTTTTTCTTCCTAGGGAACTCTTAGTGGGGTGTTCTGAGAAGGTATCAGAAGAAACTGTAACACCCTGTGTGGAATTTGGAGATATTGGAATGGCGGTCTATGTGGTAAAGAATGATAAGGATCTAAGCACATTGACATCAGGGTAGAAGGTTAAGGATCCAAGGGGGTTAGAGCTGTCAGTTCTGTTTGAGCAAAGAACACCCTCTTCACAACTGTGAAGGGCAATAACCATGGAGATAGAGAAGACCCTAGCATCAAGAAGGCAAGCTTCTGGACCACTGTCTTCCCCACACTAAAAGCAATATCCATGAGGAGGAAGCCTGAGCTGAGCTATCCAGTACCAAAGCTCCAAGGGGCAGAGATGACTCTGACAACTTTGAAATCAACTCCAGTACCTCAGACCCAACAGGAAAGCCTCAGTTTTGAGAGTCATCCAGATCCAAAGAAATCTGAACTGGAGCACTCAGAGTAAGCTTTGGATCTGAAGATAATATCATCTTTGGATCTGAGCCAGATGGATGCAGAAGGTTTGGATCCAGGGATTCTGAAGCAACTGAAAGGATCAGATGAGGATGTTCAAGTGGGGGTGTGGTTGATGGACAGGACTCCTGATCTGAGAGGGTAGGAGCCAGCAAGACATCCATCTGAATCTGCACTAAGATGAACTTCCACATCATTCTTTCCATATCCTCCTCCATCAGATTTCTGGATGAACGAGTCAAAGCAAGAGAAGGAGACCTGGACTTGTGTCATTCCAAAAAGGATGTAGGCATCCTACAAGGTACAGGATCAATGGATGGTGCATATCTGGTCCTGGGGAAAACTATATATACATACATATAATTACAAAAGAATATTATAATAATATAATATTGAATATTCCTGCCTTGTTCTCTCTCTCACCTTAAATCTACCTTTGTCATCACATCCTACAATAACACCACCATACAACCTGACTCCCACACAAAGCTTCTAGGTGCCATCATTGATGACAAAATTAAATTTAACTTACATATCCTTCAAAGTATAAAAAAAAACTCACCAAAAATTGGGTTTGCTTTATTGCAAACAAAATTCTCCACTTCTTATGTTAGACTCTCCCTGGCACAGGATCTTCTTCTTCCCCCTCCCTTTTCTATGTTACCCCAATCCTAACTAACATTTAGTCCACTACCCTGGCCAAACTCCAACAAACATACCACAAAATAGCAAGATTTGTTACAAACTCCCCTTATAACTCACACCATTGACTTGCATTCAACTCTTTTCAATAGCTTGAACTTCCACAACTCCTTCTATCCCAATTACAAATCGCTCACTCAATACTATACAAACCGTCCTCCTGCCCTGCTCTCACCTCCTTAGTCTCCACTTGTACTCCCACTCGCACACTCTGCACCTCAAACCAGCAACTCCTAGATATTTACCAACCAAAGAAAATTATCAGTAAACTACTGCAAAAATCCTCTGTATCGCAAGCTTGGAATAAACTTCCAACACACATACACTCAATTACCCACTCTATGCACTTTAAAAAAGAACTCAGACTTCACTTGCTTAACACCAAAATTTGTACGTGTCATGACCCTACCTATTTCCACTACTATCCTTTATCCTAATCTTTTCCAATTTTAACCTCATATTGCCTTAGCATCTTAATCTACCTCCTGCTACCCCTTCCATATTATACATGCATTCTCATCTCTCACACCTCACACCTGCACTGTTCCTAAAATATTACTTCCTTAACATACACAGTACTCTACCACTTCAAAACTTTTATGGATTGCTCTGACAGTAGTATTTGCTGAACAAGTACCATAACAAAAAAAAAAAGTTTTACTACTATTGTGTTTATACATCTACTGATCTGATTTACCATACTCATTGTCTTATCTTACACAGTGAATTTCTATGTATTTGTATTGTAAACTGCAATTTTATGTATTATAAACTTACATTTTATGTATTATAAACTGACCTTTTATGTATTGCAAGTGGTCTTTAACTGGAGCTTTTCTCCTCGAGCCTCCACTGAAAATGGGTCTCTGGCCCAGCTGGACAAACCCAGTTAACAAATGTCAATAAATAAATATAAATAAATAAATAAATAATATATAGGTTTCGAAGTAATAAGTATTAAGTATTTAAATGTTGCACAGCCTAGTAAATAGGATTTGCTGTATGACTTTGTAACATGGTAATCAGGAGGCCCATAGTTGGTATTTAATTTATTTTGCATGTATATATTTTTCTCTCTCATATCTCAACATTTTATTTTGATTTTCAGGCTCCTCAGCCCTACAGATTCTCAAAGACAGGTGGCAGTAAATAACGCAAGATGCACAAGGCCTTTTTCAGTAGCTGAAAGAGGTTCAGTTGTAGATCAGGCTCTGGTGATAAGGAAGAGTAACATGCACAGATGTGACATTGTTGGGGTCCAACCCTCTGAAAAAAAAAACAGAAGAAGGGTACAGAAGTACTTAGAAACCCCTGTTCAGGCTCCGTTTCTCCTAAGGGATGGCATGACTGGCTCTGGCAGTAATGAGATAGCTGGGGAATTTCAGTTGAATGCTTGGGTCAGGGGTCAGTTAGTGCAGGAATATCTTCATGAGTTTATTATCTCCCTTCGGGAGTAGGAGAGGGCAACAGTTTTGATATGACAATGGAGAAGGGATTTGCTTCAATACTCACTCATGCGGAAAGGCTATCCAGCAGGGCTCATGAGGATGTTTCTTTCCCTACTTTAGGAATGCAGCAACAGGCTTCTGTTCTCCCCAGTGGAGGGAAGCATCAGATTTCAACTGACCCTGAATTCAATGTCACATAATTTTAAGTGCCCATGACAATTTTAAATCCTGTTGGCAGTGCAAGGTCAGGATCCCACTTCACTGCCCATGTACTGTACAGCACTAAAGAAAAAAATTGTAAAGTGGATTTTGTTGATGTATTTGATTTAGACAGTACTGAGGGCATCCATTTTATAATGGATGCTGATAACCCCAGGGCTAAGGACTTAATGGCAGCTTTACCTACAACTGGAAAGAAAGCTTTGGCCAAGTTTTTAACTAGAAATTGGGAAATATGGTCTTTAGGATTTGTGGTATTCATGGGTGTTATTATTGAAAAAGACCTCAGCCAGGTTTTACTGCTGCTTGCATACTTTTTGTCAAGCAGGAAAGCACATCACTTTAAAGGTGGGTCTGCAAGGCTGGCATACGATCAGAGGTTTAAGAAGCTGAAAGCCATGGATAGATCAATTGAATGTGAGTAGAGGCATCCCTACATTTGGTTAAAGTACAATGTTGAATAAACCCATCACCTAGGAAAGGGAAGTTTCTGTCAGAAGTGCTGGTGAAGGTAAGTTCTGCTGGGCTTTCAACAGTGGCAAGTGTCTGTGCCCTTCTCGTAAATTTCCCAACTTGTATTTGTAATGTGGTAGAGGGCACCCATCTCTAGATGCTGGCCTGTGTTGGGCCACATGTCCTTTAACATGCAGTCTCCATTTCAGGAAAACAGCACAGGTTCGCACAATACACCATCCAAAGGAAACCATAATTTTCATGGCTCAAGAGTCAATGGGCCAAAGGGTTTGGGTCAGGGACAGTTGGTCTGACTCCATGGTCAAACTAAATAAGCTGGTTCAGTTCCTTGAAGATTATAAACAGAAGTAAATCCAACCAGTCAAACATTCATTTTATTTCTTAGATCACCTTTCTGTTGCTATGTATAGTAATTCCAAAACTAAAAACTTAAAAGTATGACAGATATTTTCTTTGGGTCATTTCAAATTTGTTAAAAGGCAGAAAACCCAAATATTACAGGGTGAGAATAACTCATCAAGTTAAGGAGGATGCCCGTTTATGGATTACCTTTTTTAAACAGTGGAATAGTGTATCTTTTTGGCAATCACAGTGGGTGTTTTCCCGTGACTTAAGTTATTCACTGATGCCACAGCTGGTGTTAGGATGAGAGTGTACTTCTGTGAGAGCTGATTTCCTGCTAAATGTTCCATGTCCTGGTCTATAGAGAGCAGGACAGATATTACCTTTTTGGAGATTTTTCCAAAATTGGTGGCTGCTCCGGTTTGGAAAGAGCATTTGAGAAACTGTGGAGTCTTTTTGTTCAGATAACCTGTCAGTATTTCACACTTCGAACAAGCAATATTTAAACTCTAGTTGGTTGCAATCAGTTATTAGTCTACTGGTATTGTTGGGTTTGCAAATCAGTTATTAGGGTTTTAACTGGATGGGAAGCTTTATTTTTACATGGTCATGCCAATAGGGCATTCCGTAGCTTGTGCCACTTTGAAGTATTCATCACGACACTTCATTGGTGCTGGCAATGGAAAGCACCAAATCAAGCAGCAATTCATTACTTGGTTGATTTTTTGATAGTTAGAGAGGGTAAAGCAAGGGTGCTAGAAGGGATGGCATTATTTTTGGACATTTTCACCTCCTTGGGGGTCCCTTTGGTGGAGGATAAATTTGAAGGTCATGCTCAAAAATTGACATTTCTATGTTTGGTGTTGGATGTTATTTCAAAGTCCTTTAGGTTCCTGGAGGACAAAGCTGTACCATCTCAAGTCCTTTATCTTGAAGTTCTTAAGTGCTGACAAAGTTAAGATATTTGAGTTTATGCAGTTGCATGGCCCATTAAACTTTGCATGCACAGTCATTGCCCCAGGCAGAAATTTTCTTCGGATCATTTCAAATTTGTTAAAAGGCAGCAAACCCAAATATTGCAGGGTGAGAATAACTCATCGAGTTAAGGAGGACCTCCGTTTATGGATTACCTTTTTTATACAGTGGAATGGTATATCTTTTTGGCAATCACAGTGGGTGTTTTCCAGTGACTTAAGTTATTTACTGATGTCGCAGCTGGAGTTGGGATGGGAGTGTACTTCTGTGAGAGCTGGTTTCCTGCTAAATGGCCTAAGTCCTGGTCCATAGAGAGCAGGACAGATATTACCTTTTTGGAGATTTTTCCAATATGGGTTGCTGCTCTTGTTTGAAAAGAGCATTTGAGAAATTGTAGTGTCTTTTTGTTCAAATAACCTGTCAGTATTTTACACTTTGAACAAGCAATCTTCAAACTCTAGTTAGGAGCAATCAGTTAAATCATTCTTAAAAAATGTTGATGGACTTCTCTGAATTAGATTATCTTCTACAAACTCTGCCTTCATGGGGGAGGGTGGAGGTGGTTGCACAGAAATTCTGCAAAGTCCTTTCACTGTATACAGATATCCTTATGTTTAGGCCTTCTACTAGACCATGTTCAAACATTTAATGAATTTATAAGCTTATATATGCTCTCTCTCTTTTTCTCTCTAACATATCTTGCTTCTTACTGTCCATTTTCAATCAGTTACATTACCGTTTAGTCCTGTTCACAAATCCCAAATACCATTATATTCACCATGTACTGATTTCCATGCTACACATATGAATCATTCTAGTTCAAATTCATCTTCAGTAAAAAAAACAAATATTAAGTGGATTTCAGGTTCTACATTTTTTGATGGGTGACAAGTGTTTGTATATGCCCATGCAGGATCTTTACACCCTGCACCCCCTTACTCAATATAATCAGACCCAAAACTACAGTACTTTAGGGAAAGGGTAATTTGGCCTGCAGTGACATTGTTAGAAAGGACTGCAAATTCACACAGTGAATTTCAAACTAGAAATATTTATAACAATTGTATACTATCACATATGTTTAAACATCACATTGTAAAATATATTGAACCATATGCTTAGTTTGCCCTATTTTTTTTTTTTATTTACATATTCTTCTTACTGAATCTCTGACTAACAAGTTGCAAATTGGTATACTCTACAAAAATCAGTGTTGGCCAACTGCTGTTACTCAGTTATCAAAATGAATACATTTAACAAAACAGTCTGGTTAGAATATTACCTCATTTTTCTCTAAAGAACATTCCTCCATCATTTTGTCTCCCTGTTCTTGAAATGTTATAATAATAAGGGCAACAAAAATGTTGACAAAAAAGAAGGGAAAGACAACAAAATAAATGACATAGAAAATGGACATCTCCATGCGGTTACTGCGACTTGGACCCCTGTCCTCCTCAGTCACATCAACTGAATGTTGTAGCACCCTGTAAAGAGAAAAAAAAGTATATTCATCAATGATGCAAGAATTTATGTCTTTCAGGTCTTTACCAGTATGATTATTGTTTTCACAAAATCAGTTTAAATGCATATTTCTTTCTGTAGCAAATATACGTTAACATAACATTGCATTACTTACTTATCAATGGCCTACCTGAATACATATAAAGCATTTTTATTAAGTTTTAGTGAACCTAAGAGAAGATTTTCCAAGAGACTGAATGAACATTGTAGAATATTAAGAATAAGAATTTTAAGAGTTATTTGACAGAACATTTTTATACTTGTTAGAATTCCCAGTACAATAATAGGAAGGCAGATATAGTTTAGAGGTAGACAAATACTGAAATAATACATATTAGTGTTAAAAACTGCCTAAGATACAAACATATTTGCTTCATATTACAGTAGAGTACTACTGCTCCATTTTGATTTAAGCAACAGATTAATTACAATAAAGTAATCAGAATATACAATGTCTCTATTTTAATATTTTATTGGATTTTATTAGTGTTTTAAGTTTAATTGACATGTAATAGGAGGGTTTTATTGTATAGAGTTGTTTTAATAGTATTATACTTCCTAAGAAGGCCATTGTGACAAAATGAGGTACTGCCAGTACAGCTAGCTGGAATTTTTTAAATAATTATGTCATTGGTGAATATCAACGTAATTTATACACGATGCTTGTGTTACAAATGTATTAGAAATGTATGTCATGTGTATATCAAACAGCTTGTACAGACATGTGTGTTGAAAAAGGTATTTGCAAATTGCTGTTTGAAATGTAACCACAGTGTACCCTACTGGAAGAGAACAGAAATGTATATGCACTATTGTAACTGTATAAATATATATGAAATAAGTCACCATATAACGCTGTCGCGGTCTGCGATGTCAGCTGATGCACGCCAAATGAAAAAAGCTATGCTGCTCACAGCATAAACACTGTTCCAAGACAATAGGAAGTACTGTTGCAGAAAATGCCGCACCTGTTACTCCTCCTCAGGGAGAAGCCAAAAAACACAACTTAACGGACGAAGTCCACTTTACTGCTCCAAGTCCAGGAAATAGCAGTCAAACAAATCCAGTAGGATAAAACACAGCTTTATTAAACAAAGTGTTTTCAAACTTTACAACTTAGTACTAATGAGCCATATTTAAATAGTCATTACATTTTGTTATTTGTATAAATATATATATTTTAACAGTGCAAACTGGAATACAGGAGGCCAACTTCCGTCCAGCAAAAAAAAAAAAAAGAAATTGAAATTAAATTACTTTATGGCTGGGCCATAAAATATGGTATCTTTCAGTTTTCAGTGCAGCAAGAGACACAATGTCTGTACTAGGAAATGTTTTGTATTGTCTTTAGGGTGAACTAATTATTAATCTTGAAAGTATGAAGGAATGCAATTGTGTTATGACTTCCATCATCTGCCAGAGAGCTGAGGAGAAGCCTGTGTCTGTTTTTACAGGTAGATGCTAAATAGTGCTATCAGTGGTTGTTTTTCTTGGGAACTAGGAATCAAATGAAGAAGTGATGTAATTCTGCAAGCTTTTCCAACAGTAATATCTTAGATTTTAATTTGAGAAGTCTCTTGGTGAGACAGAGAATTCTGTATTCTGTCTTTGACCTGACAACAACTAGAATAGTCATTTACCACATCTGCCTTTCCCTATTAGTAAGTTCTTAGGTTATAGTAATTTTCTTAGATTCAGTCAGGAATATAGTGAAGCTTAGTTTAGCTATTTTTCTTTATTTATTTGAGACTGTCCTGCAATGTTGTTTTAAATATTTCCTGAGGTTTTGAAATCTGATGTCACTGTGAATATATATTTGGTATTGTCTTGTTCTTTTATTATTTATTACTAAATATATTTAAACATTTCATTGTGGTTGATCTGTGTAGGTGTAGAGATATTTAAGTTTTGGGAGTACTTGCATATTTATTTGGTGACACTGTATGGACCACTCCTAACAGTCTTGCTACTGGTCAATCTACCATCTGTATTAATATTAATATTAAACAGTAAGACTGGACACCCTTTGTTAAGGGCCTTAAAGTAGCTGATAAAGAGTCGACTGGTGGCAGTGAAAACTACCATATAGTCTGGGAAGAAGGAGGCATAGCTAGTAAACCTGTGCCAGCCTCTTCCAGGGTGTGCGTGCGTGTGTGTGTGTGTGTGTGTGTGTGTGTGTGTGTGTGTGTGTGTGTGTGTGTGTGTGCGTGCGTGTAAATCAAACCTCAAAGAGACTTTATGTCAGATACTTGTGCAGGGACACAAAGCACTGGTTGGACAGAGAGGGTGCTGGAGGTCTTAGCTTGATTACTCAGCTGAGATCTCAACTCTATAGCTGTGGCAGTGGGGAGTCTTACTGTGGGATCTGGAGAAAGAGGGAGGAACCAGCCCCAGATAGAGTGTGGTCTCTGTGTGCTCTTAAGGGAAATTGGACTTGATGCAGAAAGCTACATCTGGAAATAGTGTGTGTACTTATTAAACTCCCAGTGAACATCCCCCACTGTTGTCAGTGGTAAGGATTGCGAATCCTTGATTACTGATCCAGTGATGGGGCATCACAGCCATTATATCTGATGTACTAAAATGACTGAATAAAGTTAAGTTTGTTAGGCCTTAATGTTAATTTATTTGCACAAAAAGTGTTTAACATTTTAAAATGATCTGATTGTTTAGCTATTCTTTAGTTCTTTGACATCTCTAGGTATATATGATATCAGGGACACAAAAGAGGATATGATCACAATCATTTGCTTGTTGAAGTTCCATCAACAGAGGCACAAGGTCAGATACCCATTTTCAAGGTAGGTCTGAATGTCACAGAGTAAATTAAGGAAATTATGATCTCCAAAAGTTTACTAGTTATGTAACCAGCAAGTACAGACAGAGAGTGTGGAAGAGTAAGAGGTTGTGTTTCCTAATAAATGGACTTTTGCTTTATCCAAAGTAGACATCAGCTTTGAAAGCAGTAGTACTTATATAACATAAACATGATGTTTCCAAATGTTAAACAAAAATAGCTATCTATGAATAAATCATCATTATACTAGTAAGATTTTACAGTTTGGTCCCTTTAGAAAATTCCAATATTTCACAAAACTTTGAATGGACAAACAACAGTATGTGGGGACAAGCTGAGCAAGTGTCAAGGCAAAGAGTGATAAAGACCTGACTATGGTCCAGGTGTCACCATTTTGATTAGTGGCTTGCATGTTTAAGGTGTGGGAAAAAGGAGGTTAGGTATTCTCACCCTGGGGGTAAGATGGAGGGCCATGTACTTCTGTCATTTCTATGATTCAATTTTCCTGGAGGAGACTGAAGAAGTAATTGTGAGGGGTTTTCTGGGGTTAGGCAGGTCATCCTGCCCAATGCCAGCCCTTAGCAGACATGAGGGGTGATCAATGATGATGCCCATTGCATGCTCCTCCATTAGGGTGTTACAGAACACAGTGGGTGGGGGAAAAGAAAATACACTTCCTAGACAGCAAAATGAAGCTGTATTGGAACACTGCAATCTCCTCCATAGTCTCAGGTCAGTACAACAAATCTAAGGAACTACGACAGAGCTGGTTATACCAGGAAATTAAGGAACAGCACTGGGAAGTAACCACTTGTCAGCTGCTTCTGGGACAAAAAATTTCCCCAGAAAAGTAAGTGGAGACAAACACTCACACCTCTCTCAATCCCCTTCCACATACCATTTGCTTT
>NC_056744.1:518280555-518285555 GCF_019279795.1 Protopterus annectens
AGTATACATCTATGAATCTATGAACAAACCCACACTGGCAGCTTTCCAGAGAACAAAATTCCATCTTCTGACTCATGTGATTGGGATTGGAATTGGCTAAGCCCTTTCCAATGGGGGAAGGCAAACACCTATCACATGAAGTCCGTTATTCAGGCTTTTAATGCTAAGTAGGAAGAACGAAAAAGTGCCAGAAGCAATAGCTGCCTGAAACCAATAAACTACCAATACAGCCAAAAAAAAAAATCAACATATATAACCTGGATACCATCAAAATATAAATATAAAATAAGGCTGGTGGTGGGCTAGTGCTGTGTCTGAGGCAGTGTGAAATTCAAACATTTACTGTTTCAGATAAGTAGGACTGTAATATATTCATCATTCATACACTGCCTCATTGGCAAATGGGAATATTTCCAAAAATTATCCTTCTTGGACTGAGAAAGAATAAGGATTCAGGAGACCCTGGAGAATTGCCATTAAAAAGCTTGCTATTGACCTTTAAAAATAATCCAGTTTGAAGTGCTTTGTGAAGGTATGAAAAGAGGACCAGGTTGCTTCTTGAGTCCGCTCCTTTCCAATATGCCACCAACGAGGAAAAGGTCCTGGTGGAATTGCCTTAAGCTTGCCTTGAATAGATTTACCTGTTAGAGCAAGAACTCTCAACCACCTACCTATTTAACTGAATAAACTACTTAAAACTTCAACAAGGTGTTTTTAATCCTCCCACAAGGAAGACGTCAGAGAGAGAATCTCCTAGATCTGCTAGCTAAAGTGATCTTATCTGGACTCGTCCTTTGTACTCTGTTTCTTGTTAGCCTTGTCACTCTCTGGGTCACAGGTGGGATACCAGACCCAAATCTAGATTTCTGGATTACCTCTGTTTTATATTTCCTGAAGTTGGGAGCAAATGGAATGTGATAGCAAGTATGCTTCAGATCTAACATCAACATAAAACAGTGGTCTGGAAGGATAGGTAGAACCATCTGCAGGGTGAGCCTTTTGAATTTGGGTACTTTTAGAAAAGTATTTAGGTAAGAAAAATGTAACACTGGTCTCCACAGTAGCTCCTTTTCTCTTGCTAGATTGGGAATTTTTTTTTGGTTCTACCCTTTGCAGTTGGATGTATTATTTGGGGAAAACCTGGGAATATTATACATTTTAGATACTCCATGCATCAATTTACATTTATCATCCGATTTTTGAGGATCTGGCTAGCAGCAGGAGCAAACACCAATTTAGAATGCAGAGGAACATTCAAAATGACATTTTTAAACCCTCAGAAAAAGTCTGGTTATAAAACCGAGCAAACCTTCTCAATGCAACAGAAGGACAATTTCTGGAAACTGTGTCCATACCTTCCAAGATGCTTCTCAAAGCATGTTTTGAAACCTGTGTCACACTATAAACAATCTCATACATGTAACTCTTCTGAACTACTGGACAAAAGTTCCTGAGAGAGAGTATTATGAATGACAAGGGATCTCTTAGCCTAGACCTCTACTGCATTTAAAGGGTTTGGTTCTCCCAAACTTCAACCAGGTGCTGTAACAGCCCTGATCCCCATACCAATGAGGGCTATAGGCTTAAACAAGAGGGGTATGTGGAAAAAGGTAAATGGTCTGTGGGCTGGCTGAAGACAACAACATATTCATAAACCATAGGCTGAGGAATGCTTATTTTTCTTTTTTTTTTTTTCTTTTTAGGTGTTACTGGATTTGATGGAGTGGTGGCATAGCCATATCTGGATCCATGAAGTGAGGGGGAAAATACCAGCTACAATAATACACTGGCACAATAAAGGGCTAACTAGAGGAGCAATAATAGAAAATATAAATTATGTCCGCACACAAGAAATAGGACTAAACTACATAAAATATAGCAGAGACAGTTTTAAATGTGCTAAGTCTTGTTCTATAACCTGTGCAGCATAGCAAAGAATAGCACACACAGTCACAGTACCAAGTAAAATTCACTTGCCCAAATAGTGTCCAAAAATCAGATATATGCCCTTAAAATACATAGAAACCTTTTAAAACAACATAAAATCAGCATTTATGTATGTTCCTTTGTCAGAAAAAAAATCTCCATAGAAAGTGCAAATAAAGTAATTTGCAGTAAAAAATCATGATTTTATGAAATAAAAAAATTGCAATACCAGTGTTAAATCAGTAGTAAATATAACATATATGAAAAAAAGTGAAAATGTGATATTTTCATGTCAGAACTTCAAAATGAACTGAGCTACAGGCATGATTAAATATTGCTTCTAAGTGCATGAGGTAGTCCCTAGTGTTCAAATGATAGCACAAAACCTCATTTTCCCAGTACAAGTCATTAAACACTTCAGAAAAGCCCCATAACTGCTTAATAACAATATTAATCTTGCAAACAACAAAGTAGTAAGTTAGAATTCCAAGACTAATTAACAGGAGTTAATAGCAAGTATGCTAAAATAAAATTTAACAGAGACACACATACACACACACACACACACACACACATATATATATATCTATATATATATATATATGTGTGTGTGTGTGTGTGTGTGTGTGTGTGTGTAGAAAGATATCAAAAGTATATAATAATAAAGAGGAAGATAAGTTACTAAAGGGATCTGATCTAAGTAGAACGCTGTAATCCACCAAAGCAGGCTTTGAGGAGATTCAACTGTGTGATTTCTATAGCTGGTACTAAAAGACTGAATAACAAACTTCCTGTGACAGTGGTCAGGTTTCCCTCAATAGACTGAGGCAATGTGAGTGATGAACATCCATGGAGGTAAGTATATATAATGGAGTGTGAGTGAAGCTCCTACATTTTGAGATGTGGATGCAAAGATCCCTGTGAAAACCCATTTGCAGGGATGTCCAACTCTCAAATATATTTGGCAAGTGTTGCCACTGAGACTTGTGAGTAAGACTGCTATTTTCTAATATTATCTTGCAGGCTATTTAAAAAAAGCTCTCCCTTAAAGTACTATTTAAAGATAATACTCCTAATTTACCAACTAACCTTGGTGAAGATGCCGTTTGTAGAAAGAAGAGTGTGTTTATACCTCCGCTTGTTCACACTGTTGACATCTTTTTGAGAACTTGCGAACTTGACTATTATTCGTATTATGATAAGTATAATAAAAAGGATAACTTTTTTAATTTGAATGTATTGGAGATGTCTGAATTGAGAAATATGTGCAATGACCCTAGTCTTGTTTTTAAGCCAGCAGACAAAGGTGGGGGCATAGTAGCGATGGATACCTCGTTCTATCGACAACTTATGTTAACTATGCTAAAAAATGATAAAGCTTACAAACTGATAGAGAAATCACAAGTAGCCACCATTGTACGCTATGTCTCTGACACCTTATATGACATGCTTATGACTCGGTCAATTGATAAATCCCTTTATGACTACCTGACAATAGATTTTCCGTTGATACCCATTATTAAAGGCTTACCTAAGCTACATAAGGGCAAGGATCCACCTCCAGTACGGCCTATTGTATCAGGTGATCACTGGGTAACACAAAACATATCGCTATACATTCAAACGAAATTAGGACCTTATGTCAAGAAAATACCAACTATATTATTAGACTCTTATAGTCTATTGGATGATTTGAAATCAGATTTAGTGAAAGAGAATATTCAACCAGATACTATATTAGTAACTTTGGACATTGAAAGTCTTTTTACAAATATTCCTAATGAATATGGTATAAATGCAATAAGAACACATATGACAGAGCTTAAGGTGGATAACATTGATGTGATGAATATATGCTGTATGTTAGACCTGGTCCTTAACAACAATATTTTTCTTTATGAAGAACAGGTATATGCACAAACATGGGGGGTGGCCATGGGCACCCCCTGTGCTAATGCATATGCTAATCTTGTCGTTTTAGAGTGGGAAAAAGAATTCATATTTAATGATCCTAGATTTAAACATGTCGTTTTATATAGACGTTTTATTGACGACATATTAATCTTATGGAATGGTGGTGAAGCCACCTTGACTGAATTTATTAGTTATATGAATAGTACCACCTCTTTCTTTCACTTCACTTGTGAATTGTCCAAGCTTACTATTGATTTTTTGGACCTTACGATTAAGAAAAATACAGAATGTGATCTAGTAACCACACTTCACAGAAAAACTTGTTGGAAGAATGGCATACTTCACTTTAACAGCTTACATCCACGCCATATTTTTATTAATGTGGTGAGGAATCAGTTTAATAGAATTTTGAAAATATGCAGTGATTATACTGATGCGTTAAAGTTGCTTGATATCCAGAAGGACTATTTCCTAGCCAGGGGTTATCCCTTGAAGCTAGTAGATGATGTGCTGAACTCTATTTTATATAACATGACACCCCAGCAAACATCCCTTAGACATAGAACGAAGAGAAGCTTCTCACATAGAATACAATATGATATTAAATATACAAGTGACATTCTACCTTTAACTAATATAGTAAAAAATAATTGGAAAATCTTATTATCAGACATGTCCGTAGCAGAATTGATTGATGTTAAACCCTCTTTCAGATATATGAATTGTCTGAATCTGAAGAGATTACTATGTAATGAAAAACTTAATGTTACACCTATTGATATCAGGTCTCAGTGGAAAACAGGAACTTTCCCTTGTGGGAAATGTTCGCTCTGTAGGTTTATTATCAAGAACAATAGCACCAATACCTTAGGTGTTGAGCTGAATGCAAAATGTATGTTTTATGCGACTTGTATCACCAGAAATGTTGTATATTTAGCTACATGTAACTCCTGCCAGTGTTACTATGTGGGTTTAACATCACGCAGATTAAGAGATAGAATCTATAACCATATTTATGAAATAAGAAAGAATAGCAATACTAACGCATTGGCGATACATTGTAATAGCAATCCCAAACATAACTTTGCCTTTCAGGTGCTTCAAGTAGTGAATGCGAACAGAAGGGAAGGTGATTCTAATAATACCTTAGAAACCTTCGA
>NC_056744.1:518290555-518333055 GCF_019279795.1 Protopterus annectens
GCAGTGCTGAGCTGCACTTACACATACACAGCTGACACCTGTCGGACATCTAAAAATAGAGACTGGATGCTGTTAATTATTTATTTTGCTTTCTTTTAATGCCTGTTTGCATGGAGCAGAGTGCAGCAATGCTTAGCTGTACTTACACATGCACAGGTGACATCTGACAGACATCTACAAATAGAAACCGGATATAATTAATAATATGTTTTTTCTATGTGTTTTTATTTTATTTTTTGAATGGCTGTTTGCACGGCATGGCACAGTGCTTAACAACACTAACGGGTAGGTTAGTAATATATGTGAAGGTATACTGTTTTTCTTACTACCCAAGAAGCTAGATAGGCAGAGTCACAGCTGAAAGTGTTGTAGGTCCTGGGTTCAAGTCCCCAGCAGTTACACCTTTTTACATTTATTGTTGTAGAAATGTGTGATGTGACCTAAAGAGCAGTTTATTGTAAAAACAAAATTGTACATTTGGAAAAACTGCATGGTGCTAAGCATTGCTTAAACATGGTTAATGGCTACTCCTGTTTGCGAGTTGCTAAGCTTTGGTAAAACAAGGTTGTGCGAGTTTATGCAATGCTCAGCAATGCAAAGCAGGTTTGCATGATGCTAAGCAATGTGCCACTTTTTTGAATGTTACAGTATGACATGTAGGGGCAGGAAACCAGCCTATATTAAGGCCAATAGGCAGGAATTCATCAGAGTCTTAATAACCTGTCAATATGCCTTGAGGTATTGGTGAGGGTGCATGCTTCAGGCGCAGAGATAGGGTGTGCAGGAGTCCAGAGTGTTTGTTGGACTCCTGGTCTGCAACTACGAACTCCCGGCTGTTGTAGAGAGATTACCAGGGCTCAGAATGTAAAGTTGAAGCTTGGAATCAGTTGGTCATGGATCTTACCAGTGCTGATTGTATCCACCGCCCTGGTGAGCAATGTTGCCACCACTATGATGACCTGAAGCAAAGGAAGAGGGGAACCTTGGACACCTGGGTCCAAGAGGCTATGGCTGGGCATGTCCAACAGATATGTAAGTATGTTTGTTACTACTTTACTAAAATACAACTACAAAACTGGTATGCATAATGTCTTCCAACAGTTGCAGCTGAATGGGCTCACAATGTCCAGTCGCATGCCGTGTGCTTGGCCTGGATCTGCCATGAGTGTGGTAAGTACAGATATTTCTACTAACTGTAGCACAATATAAAACAAGCAATACCAATAACAATAAGCAATAAGGTGTAAATCAGGATTGAGGTTTGATAACTAATGTGTGCAAGTAACTGCAGTAGGGCTGTATTCACTGCATGTGTGTTCTAATGTCACTGCAGTCAACTGTAAAACTGAAATAAATAAAGAATGCAAAAGTAACTGCTTGATAAATGTATTGCACAACCCACAGTAAGGTTCAGGGCTGTCGTCAGGCCACTTTCAGTCAAATAATGCTCTGCATTCCTCCCACTCCAGGAACAAAGTATATGGGTAAGGTAGCCCATGTTTTGAGCAGATATCATGTGTATACTTCACAGATTCTAAGGAGTAACAACAATAAAGTGTAAAGCAGGATTGTGGTTGATATGTAATGTGTTCTAATAAGTGCAGTAGAACTTTATACATTGCATGTGTGTTCTAATGTCACTGCAGTCAACTGAAAAAGTGAAATAAATAAAGGATGCAAAAGTAATTGCCTGATAAATGTATTGTACAACCCACAGTATGGTTCAGGGCTGTCTTCAGGCCACTTTCAGTAAAATAATGCTCTGTATTCCACCCACTCCAAGAACAAAATATATGTGTAAGGTAGCCCACTTTCTGGGCAGATATCATTTGTATACTTCACAGATTCTAAGGAGCAATAACAATAAAGTGTAAAGCGGGATTCTGGTTTCGTAAGTAATGTGCTCAAACACTGCAGTATGGCTGTATTCATTGCATGTCTGTTCTAATGTCACTGCAGTCAATTGTTACATTATATGCACATGTCCCCTGTAGTCACAGTTTTTATGTTCTACTCCCATGCCTGCCAACTAAGGCTGTCTAGTATACTTAATATACACAAACATACCTCTCAACTGTCACAATTGTTTGTAATGTAATGACAACTGCCCAATCTATCTGATCCATGATTAGCAGATACATGATTACCTAGAATGCAACATATTTGCATATCCATTTACAGAACACCTCGATAGCTATGTACATGCACATTATGTGAAACAGTTCCATGTAGTTCTGTATCTGCATTTGTTGGCGCTTGGCCCATACTGTCCCATGCTAACAGCTTGAGAGATAAGTATGTGCTACATCATCTATAGAAGAATTTGAGCCACTGTACTTACAACTGACACTGGACACCCGTAGGAGTATGTATTAGCAGTCTGTGTATTAATATCGTCTGAGACTTCACTAATGGTATGTTTTTCTTTATCTCCCCAGTCCTTATCTTCTTTAATTTATTAATATTAGTTATTATTATGATTTAATATTAATATATTCTGTTAAACTGTTTTGTTGGCCTTATGGGTTATTTCATTCTGGTTTGCTGTTAACATACTTACTGTTATGTTATTTAATATTGTGTTCCACATTGTATACATTAATATGTATTTAGATTTATCCATATTATGTTCCATTATGTTAATACTAACATTGGTTTAGTTATTACTAACATTAACTTATTGTTATAACTAATTTACTACAGCGCAACAAGGTAGGCCAGTTCCAGGTGATCCACCTACCTTGGCTTCTCCAGCTATGGCACCAGGGTTCAGCACGTCTGGGACCCAGCCTGGTGGTGCCCCCTCTGTTGTCCTGCACTACCTGTGGAGTTGGGTAGTTCTGCCCCACAGACCGCAGCTGTGCTCCCCCTCTGGGATCAGTGGTGGAGGGTGTGTTGTCACCCAAGATGAAATGCCAGGATTGGTGAGCAGGTCTGCATTCCATGGTTTTGGAAGTTGCCTACACTGGATGACGGGCATGCTCATCACCCTGGTGGGGCAGCCTCACCCAGGAGGCCAGCCTCCACTATTGCCGAAAGTCCCATGGGTGGGGACTTGAGTCATGCTGCTACCTTGTGGAGGCACCTGAGACTAGGATTCCACAATCACTTCCCCATCCAAGGTGTTCACCCCCCTTTTGTGTTACATACCACCCCTGTCTGCTGTATCGTCTGTCTTGTTTGTCTGCAAATGCACCTATGTTCCTTTCCCAACATTCCCCTCTCACCTTAAAGAAAATTGGCACCTTCCACCCCCCAAAAAAAAATCTTCCCATACATAGATCTCCATTTCACACAAGTGTCCATCAGACACATGTAATTTGGTCCAACTGGCTTGACAACACAGTTATGTTGTCCTCACCCCTCTCTCTGGGGTGACAGTCCAAATTCATCTACAAATTCTGTCAAAGTACACATTTGTTGCTGTACAAGAAATGGATAGCTATGGTTCTTTCCTGCACCTGTCCTGCACATCCCTACCTGCCTTTCACTATGTTTTCTCCTTGCTTGCACCCAGTTTCACCACTGTTCTATCTCCCCATTTTTCTTTTCTTTAAAGATTTTTGCATGATACTGAGTGACGAAGCATGCCATGCAGCATTGCTAAGCACAGCTAAATGGAGCTATAGTGATATATGTATTCTAAATGATAATAAACATGTAGAAAATAAACACATGTCCCCCATTTTGAACCTAAGACCATTGCACATGCAGACCACTGCATTAACCTGCCACACCACACAGTTGTTAATTAAAACAGGTAGTTTAAGCAAAACACAGTAATTGCAAGTTACCATCATTAAGACTGTTTAAGCAGAGCTGCGCATCATGCCATGTCCCCCAAACTTGCTGAAAAAGTACTGGAAAAACTGGGAGTATAATATGGAGTCTGGTACAGGACTAAACCACTAGAAAGCTAGGCATACACTAATGGAAGTAACTGAGGTCTCTAATAGCAGGTAAATGGGCACTTTTATCAGCAACATGTACAAGTACATCTGCTAAAACATTAATAACAAAATACATGTTCAACTGGGACTCTGGTGGAGAAATACATCCCTATAAAGCCAGGCACATAATAATGGATGTAATGGAGGTACGTCACAGACTGTATGTGTGCACTTATACTTTCACAGATACACATGCTGTAGCAATGACTTGGTAGCTCAGTCTGTTAAATGTTTTCCAAACAGTAAGTTTTGCCACACATAGTCCTGGGTTCAGATCTAGTGGTATGTAACATTTAAGTTACATTATTGTGAAGCCGTCAATGAATAACTGAGTCATGCACTCTTTATCCACACAGTGCATTTCAAATGAAATGTCTGCTTTTCATTGACGGAAATCACAGGCCTGCAGATAGAAACACACTTGACTGATCCCTACAGCAATACTATAAGTGCATCAAGTGTCAGGTCATGCATTAATATGCATTCACAGAGGATTTTAACTTAGGAAATGTAAATGAGGCCCACTAATATCAGAGTGCAGCACACAGTCATTCCATAATGGTACTACAGATTAGCAGAGCTGCATAACTAACATGCACATATGGATGTCCTGGTAGTAACAAGGACTGCCAGCACACACCTTCCAAATGAGTACCATAATGTAACACATGGCCTGACAGTTGCCCAAATGGCTGACATCATGGTATATTTACTCCCTATGTTGCTCAAAGACACAACACACATGTTGCCTAGTACTCTGTTAGTGATTCCATTGCTGAGCATGTTACCTTAAACACATGCCTTAATTTGCAATTGAATGGGTACCCTCACTCTGGCTCTGCTACTGCAACAAGGCTTCCACAGCTCCCACAGTTACTCTTCCTTGTTGTCCTCCAAAGTGTTCACACTCTCTGCCTATGCTTATTGCCTACAGCATCAGCTGCACCATGTAGCACATACATCTGTATGTAAAAGTAGCTGCTACAGACATACCCTCTGTGATGACATAGTATCTTGACTCCAGTAATGTCTAGCACAACATATCAGAATGGGCTTCTAATCTACATGAAGGTCTTATATCTTGTGCTGTGGTTGCATGTCATTGGTTGATTATACTGCAAATCAGCTGTGCTGGCTGCAATTAGCATTTCAGAACCAGAGACTGGTTAACAGCCAATCACATGGTAATGAGAACCATATTAAAAGGCAAACAGCTGGCTAGGGGAACCAGTCTGTATAAGACTTTCTTCGGATAGTAAACGCATTGCCAAAAACTTTATATATTTGCACATCAAAACAGAGGAGTATTGTACTCCATCAGGTATGTAACCTTTTTGTTTACAACATGATGCATATGTGTGAATGGGTCTAGAACACATGCTCGACTAGCATATGTCCGAATCACAAAACATTGAACACACATACACGAAAGTGCTTAACATCGAAAAGCGCTTCTATGTATGTGTAGTTCAAAAAAAAAATCTACGTTTCTGCAGGGGGGCTTCACCACCCTGCACCCCCCCCTACTTTATTATTTTCACTCTGAGATCGCACTACAGTGGGGAAAAGGGAATTTTCCCTTACCCGCACTGTAGTCTGATCTAAGAAACAGGCACACATACACAGAAGCGCTTGTCAATGTTAAGAGCTTTCGTGTATGTGTGTTCGATGTTTTGTGATTCGGACATATGCTAGTCGAACATGTGTCCGGATCCCGTGTGAATATACACAGGGGGGATGGGATTACACCATTAAGCCTTTTTTAGAACTGTGATAATGACATGTCATTAATCTCCAGATTTGTTACACCTACGGTACATCATGGATGGAATGTTTTTTGTCAATGTGGCACACTGGTGTCATGGGAATGTCCCTTTATAGTTGTTGTAATAGCACACTGCTTTTTGTTTGGCACTGTTGTTTTGACATATTATTGGGGGTTGCCACTAGGGGACACACTGCAATGGACTCCTGTGTTGGGTGTGTGACCATACCGCAGTATCTGTCAAGGCACAAAAGGGAATAGCTGAATATTGCTAGTATCCTATCTGCATCCACATGCTTAGTATGTTTTCACACTGTGGAATATGACATGTGTGGAAAAGCAGTGAATACTGCCAGCCATTCTGTACTTGCTCTATCTCTACATAGTGTACTTCCATGTATGTGATCTTGACATGTGTTCCCATTTTACTGTCTTTCAGGAGACATGTATGTCAGATGCCATGCCCCTTTTCTGGATGCTGAGAATGATATAATCCTGAAATGCCTCCATCAACATGATGAACTCCTACTGTCCAGGGGGAGGCCAAACAGGGAACAGCAATGTGATCTGATGTCTGTGATGTTAATGCCATAGGTCACCAGAGCAGGACATATGAGCAGGTTCAACATCATGTGATAGATATGATTAATGCTGCATGCAGAGGAGCAGCAGACGTGGCCAGGGATCATGATATCACCGGCAGAGGGCCTGCTGTAGAACAACCACTTTCAGCCACTGAGGAATTCCTGGTGAATCTAAGAACACAAGAGAGATTCCAGGCATCCATCACGCCATATATTGTGGATGTGGGTGCTACAGTTTCCACACCAGAGGAGCATCCAGATAGGCTTAGTTTGATCAGCACTGGAACACTGTAGCATTCAGTGTGTCAGGGTGTACATACTTTTATGTGGGTGTCAGATGTTTGTTCTTTGGGGAGGGGGTTTAACTGTAGTTTGAATCTCATTTTCAAATTTTGACCAACATAATTAACAAAGTAGCTACTGTAAATGTTAAATTTATGGTATATTACCCTGTTATAATGCAACATGTGGTGGTGTTTACATTATCTCTCCCTCAACTTTTCAAAGGTCCCTCAGGAATTGGACAAGGCTTTGGTCCCACTCCTGGTAAGCAGAACACTGTTTTGTTACAGATGTAGATTTACTGCAATGTATTCCCTAAAGTGTCATTCCAGGCCTGCTGGCTGCATTGCTGTACTGTCGGCATGATTGGCAACTGCAGAGATATTTTCTGACTGTATATACTTTAGAGTCATACCTATGTCTTGTAAGTGTGGCCACAATGATAGATGTGAAAGTATTTTCATAACATTACAGATTGTCATATGTGTCAACTGTGAGAGTCTTCACAAATGTCAACAGTGTACCTCATTATTACTGATGAGATTACAGTGTAAAGAGCTTTTATTTACAAGTAACTACAGATGTCTGTGGGAAAAGTAATGTCCTCATGTCCTGCTATATGAGGTTGGGGGTTATACAGGTCTGTAATAGTGACAACAGTGTATACAGATTTACATATAGTAACATAGTACTGCAGAGCATAATAGTGCAGGTATTGATGTACTGCTTTTCCCTTTCTTAACACAGGAGATGGGGGGCTTGGTCTCTGTTCACTACACAACCTGATTTCAGTGTCTTTTTAGACTCTGATGATGATGGTAGCCAAAGTGAGGCACAGGTGGGGGATTCAGGGTCTGAATCTGTCCCAGAGGTCTACATCCTCCTCCTGCCCTCATTATCACTGCATAAAGTCTGTATGTTTACACATACCCAGTCCCTAGAGGCCACAGATGTTGGGCAGTCGTAGGGAGATTAAACAGAAAAGTGTGACAACTATGGCTCCAATGAGTTTAGATACTGGCCATAGCCAGACAGCTGACAAGTTTCCACACAGGCAGATTGACAGGGATGTTCACAGGAGGCCTGCTCTCCTTCCATCACCTGCTGCAGGTGTCTCATCACAGGTCACTTGGCATATGTTTTGGGCTGTTATAGAAGTGCAGCCACATTTTGAAAGGAACCCCAGATGAATGTTCAGGGTTATGGATGCAGCCCAGTCTAACATCCGTACTGCCTCTACTGCATTGGTGATACCATGGATCAGTTCACTGATGCAGTGGAAAGAACGTGGTCTGAGACAGATCACAGAATATCTGTCTTGGTCCTATCATTTCCATCAGAAAATCCTATGTTGCTAGTAAGTATCACATCAGTTGCAACATGTGATGTACATACTCAGGGGTGATAGACCTGGGCACACAGGCCTGGCCACACAGGTTTACACCTACTGTACCTGAGTTTACCATGTCTCCTCAGTGGTAAGATGGGTATCATATGTCATAACTGAGGGCACAATCACCTGAAATTGACATATTCATAACCTCCATGTACTCTTCCCTCAGCATGCCAGTATCTGACTGCAGTAATGTACCCTTCCAAGCACTACTGGCAATTGCACACAACACAATGGTGCCTCACAAGGGAACTTCACATTTTCAGTATCTGTGCAATGGGGATCATCTGAAATCAGTGTCATTGTAGCCTATGGCATATAGACTACTCAGAGATGATCTCTGCCCTGCATACAGGGCAATGTGTGACCCTGCTTGATTGGAAATGCTACAGATCTGTAGGTGGTATGGTGTGTGGATTACTCACTCTAAAGACATTAACCTGGTATGTGACATTAGTAATACATGCTGGTGGGAGAGATCTGTCTAGCAGACTTTAACACACCTTTGAAATAGAATCATGTCTAATGGCAAACAGAACACCTCAATGAATCTCGTGAAATGCCATTTGTATGTTTGGCTTGGTCACATTCATTCCACCAAAACGTTTCTGCTTGCATCTCTTGTGAACTGGGGCAATATGTGCTGATCATGTAAATAAGAGTATAAACTTGGCTAGGATTGTGAGGGCTTTAGGGCCATTATGCTATTAAAGTGCAAAGATCCTTTGATTCCATAAGCTGATGTAAAATGGTCTAACAGCCACACACACAAACCTGGCTACATTGAGAATAGCACCACCTCCAATTATTGTTTACAGGACACAGCACAGCATAAACACACTGCAAGTTGGTGGCATGTAGTTTAGAACACTTACCTATCTAATGGTGCACACTACAGATCACAGTACGTGACATACGTGCTACACGTCAAGTCTGCTATTACTGTCTCTTTAGGACATCTTATGCTTGATGCCATCAGCAGGCCTAGTTGTGGTGAGGCATTTGGAGGCCCACATCACTTGCTACAACAAAAACACTGCAAAACCCTACCTATTTCTAAGTTACTTAGGTGATCATATTTATATCATACGGAGACAGAAACACACTGAGTGGCCAAGACTGAGATTAGAACCCCTATCAAACTATTTTTACACACTACAGCTCACAGAACATATCACACGTTTCACAGCTTAAGTCTGACATTACAATAGCAGCTGGTAGTCTTAAGGTAGATGGCACCAGCAGGCCTTGTAGAAAAGGGCAGCTTGGAATTCAGCACCAACTTACAGGGCCAAAAAGTGCAGAGCAATTTAAGTGTGAAAGCCAATGAAGGAATCTCAGTTGTTTTGCAGGGGAATACATGGGCGGGCACACACACACACACACACACACACACACACACACACACACACACACACACACACACACACACACACACTCAAACACACCAAGTAGCCTGGAGTAAGATTGGAACCCTTACCTATCTAGTCTTGCACACTATACAACACAGTACTTATCACAAGCACCATGGCTGACATCTGTTTTATACATGACTGCTGGCAAACTACTTGTGGATTACACAAACTAGGCTTGTATTGAACAGCATCTGCGGCATGCAGAGTGATATTGCTTCATGCTGTTATCTGCATCTAGTACCCTAGCAGTTAGATAACTGTTATTTATCTTAGCTATATGGCTACAGTTACCAATTTGGCCATATATGGCTGTTTGCATTTGGATGGGCAAACTTGTGGGCAAGAACAATGTGCCCTGTCAATGCATCTGTATACAGCATTATACATCACACCACCTGCTCACCTGCTGCTGTATGTGTGGTGACATCCAGCAGGCACAGGGGTCTGCAGGTAAGTGCATTATGTACTGCTGAGCCCTTACTTTGGATCCTTTGAGCAATGTTATGGATGTGTGATAGTGCAGCTTTACTCACAATTATCAGGGTATGTAGGACAACACAGACATCCATACACATAATTTATGTATATAACAGGCATATATATTTAAATGTAACTGTGTGTGTGTATGATATATATGTGTGATATGTGTATGTGTGTGTGTTATGCAAATATATGGGGTGAGACTGAGATGTATGTTTTTATATATATAGGTATATATATATATATATATATATTCATTGTATATACATAGATATAGATAAAGAATCAATGGGAGAGAGGGATAGTGACAGGCAAATATGTACACATATATGTATGTATGTACAGACATATATATTCATAACAGGTCATTTTGAGCAAGGGGCAACAGAACTGAGCTCTGTTTAAGTGTATGAACATGCCCAGTGGGATTGCCAGTACTATAAACTGACCCCAGCCCACACCTACCTGTAGTCCAGTCTGGGATTTTCTGTATTATAGACAATGACATCTGTTCCTGTTTCTGCAGTACTGCACTTCACTCAAATTGTCCATGGCATTCTTCAGTTGTCTGATGTAATTAATATGTGACAGAGGTTAATAATGTTACACCACACACACAGAATGACAGTCTGTAAAAAACAACATAATATCTCACATCCAAAAGATGTGGATACTTCCAGATTAGAACCATCAACACCATCACCCGTGCTAACTTCCTTTGTCCACTGAGCCACACAAGATGCCAGATAGAGAGGAGTCATTCTTCACACAATCAACAGCATAGATATGCACATTGATATTCCTGCCTTAAATGAGACATACAATGTATGATCAATTTCTATGTTACTGTCCTGAGATTGCCTGGACTGCTGATATACCATTGATGAGTTACTGTTAAAGCAGTTATATGGGAACACTGCACTGTTGGGGGAGGGGGAACAACACCACATGCTCTGCTGGGATACACAGTAGTCCAGATATCATGTAACCCCCAGTGTAACATCTCACTTGACTGATATAGTGAATATTCCGTGCATGAAGCCTAGTGACTATTAAAGGACACATGATAGTAGACTGGGCAGCTGTAGTCCCATGTGGATGTTACTTCTGCCCAAAGCCCACTATATTTACTTACAGAAATGTAGCAGATCCGTACATATAAGACAGTAGCATACTAATCCTTACAAGTACTGTGTAGTTTAAAGACTAACCTTGTGAATGCAACAGTTGACAGAACTGTAGTTCAGGGCTGACTTTCTGATGCTAGCAGTACACAGCTAGTACATGGATAGGTACAAGTTGTGTGGGTTGCCTGGCATCAATTTTAATATATGCGTGAGGGTAGGAGTAAGGTTTCAGTCCCTAGGCCCCTAGGTTGTCAGTGAATGTGTTATGTGTTGTCTCTTAGCCAAAGCCAGGGTGTACTGAGAATACCTATGTCTGCCTTCTGGGACATCAGCAGGAGATTCCTCCTCTGAGTCCTCCTGTGACTATGGCTGTGGCTGTGGTGACTTAGTCACTGGTGGGGGGCTGTGTATCCCTTCCTTTTGATGATCGTGTTGCAGCTGTTTCCACAGGATCAGATTGTTTAGCATAACACATACTGTGAACATATGTGTACATGTGGCTGGAGATTACTGCAGGGCTCCACCAGATATATCAAGGCACCGGAACTTTAACTTCAGAAGCCCAAACACAGGATCTATGATGTTCCTAGTCTGTGTGTGTGCCTTGTTCTTCTGTGTGTGTGTGTGTGTGTGTGTGTGTGTGTGTGTGTGTGTGTGTGTGTGTGTGTGTGTGTATGTGTGTGCATTTCTGATGAGTGTCGTCATCCACGGTTCTAGGTCATAGCCAGCATCCCCCAGTAAATTGCCATGTGGGATGTCCCCCAAGCAAACATTTGGTACAGCTGTGATGTGTGCCAGATATGGGAGTTGTAATAACTGCCAGGACTGCCAGCATACATATTCAGGATAATCCCCTGGGCATCAGACATGACCTGGCAGTTGATGGAGTGGTACCCCTTGTGGCTGACGTAGATTCTACCCTCCTTACCGGGTGGTGCCTTGATGTGCACTTGAATGCAATCTATGGCACCCAGTACTTCAGGGTAGTGTGTTACATGGTAGAAGTGTTGCATATTGCTGGCGCTCACCTCAGCGGTGAGGGGAAAAGATATGTGCTCAATGTCATGTGGTAGCAAAGCATCCAGGAACTGGTGGAGTATCCTGGATGCAGATGTCTGTGAGACCCCCATCATGTCTCCAGTTGGTCTTTGGAAAGTACCTGTAGCTACTATCCTAAGGGCTACACATACCTTTGTTTCCAGTGGGATGGGTTCCCCTCTGATGGCTCTGGATCTGAGTTGAGGGTGGCAGAGCTCAGTGAGTTTTTGTAGTATATCCCTGTTCACCCTGTAGCACTCTACATTCTCCAGCTCATGTAGCTCCTGGAAGGTTACCCTGGGCCTGAACACTCTTCTCCTTCTCTGCCTAGGCCTATTGTCAGCAGCAACAGCAACACTGACTTCAGCATCTAGCACATGCAGATGTAGCAGACTTGCAGCAGCCCCTAGCATTATCTCAGTTACCATTCACAAGTCTGTAATCCAATGGTCTAGAGTAGTGGGGGAAATCAGAATGTAGAGTGTATGCATACTTTATACAGCTCTGCTGTAGGTGCAGAATGTGTGATTCGCTAACTATGATGCATTCCATCTGCCTACAATATGATTAACATAATTTAATGGCCCTATTTCAGTGCACAATGCCATGCGCAGTGCCTTGTCATGCAACATAGCTTATACAAAGCTCAAGATTTCTAATTGAATACATCTGGTTTTAAGAAAATACTCAGCCAGGTGGCATGCCATGCAAACACGTGCACCTAAGCTTAAAAGAGCTAAGAAGTGACAGTACACACCTCCCTTGATGTCAGCCACATCGACCTGGTATAAGACCGTACACGAAGAGGATATGCAGACACGATTACTCTTTTCTGCTCTTCAGTAACTTTACCTCATTTGGATACATATCCATGCTGACAGTCTGGAAACTACATGCTTCACAGCCCTATCACCTTAGCAACAGCAGCAATGCACCACTGTAGGGACCCCACGCAAGGTCCTATAATACATTTCTGTCACACAGTATAAAATTCTTTTTTTCCTATTTTTTTTCCATTAAGCATGTTTGTGCACTGTGTCACGTAGCACAAACATGCCGAGATTATTAAAAAAATATATTAATTTAACTTATTCCCTTTAATCTTTCTGACATACAGAATACTAGTTTTGCTCATATGTGTATGTTATGTTACATTTTCAGGGGATTTATGTCCACATTTCTACAGTTTTACACCCCTTTTGTCTGTTTAGCCTCTTGTACATGGAATTTTTCTGCGTACAGTACAGACACTGACATGGGGTCTGAACAGATGCCTTTCTGCTTGTTGGATCACTCTACCGGGTCTATATTATATATTTGAAGTTTCAAAACTTTGAACCTCATATATTTGACAACATATGAGTGAAGTTTGAAACATGGAAAATATAATAAATAATTTAAAAAAAAAACAACTTACCTCAATGCTCTGAATAAGGGGGCAAGCCACCCTACACCCCCACACCCCCCTACTTAAATATAACAACTCCAAGATCGCACTTCAGTGTAGAAAAAGGAAATTTTCCCATTCTGCGCCGCACAGAGCCATTGCTTTTCACCTTCAAATTTTTTAAAGTTTGATCATATGGTGTCGACCATATGACATTCGAATTTTAAAACGTTTGAATAATTAATAGGGACCGACTCTACCTACCTCACTTGCATGAGATTCACCTGCTTATGAGGCAATTTGCATGTAACAAAACTTTCTGTGTTTGCTCAGGCATGCATGCAACTCAGCAGCACTTACTGAATCTTAATATGTTTGCATCTGTGTAAGCATTGTGGCATAAGGCCTATGCAAAAAAAAGTGTAGGCTTTATTAAATTCTCCCCTTTATCATTTTGAAAACCAGAATTCACCCAAATTTTTATACTAAAAAAATAGTTATGTCAGCAATACAACAGTATATGAGTTTTGATAGATGTAGAATAATATCTGTGTTAAGAAACAATGATCAAATAGATACTTGCAGAGGATAGCTCAGACGGAAAATAAATTATCATACTTCAAAATAATATTATATATTTTATTTATTTATTTGTTTATTTATTTAAGTTTGATGACCGGGGAAGTCCACTGGGCCAAGAAGAGCCCGTTTTCAGTGGAGGCCTGGGGAGAACAGCTCCACAATAATTGCAAGTTACATTTCACATGTTACAAAAGGACATAGTTCATACAGCTAATTAAACATTTACAGATAAGCTTCATGATATTTGCAATTGGCTTGTCACAATGTTACAAAAATGAATGGACATAATTCAATACAGAAATTTCAACATTTGCATAAAGTTAATATTTTTGTTATAAACTCAATTGTAGGTTTAATATTTCAAAATATATAGCTACTAGTCATTAGCAGGCTAGGAAAATATTATGCATGGAGAGGGTAATAGTATATTTGAGATTGGAGAGTATAGTACAATAGATATTAGAGAGAAAGTTAGTTTTTAGTAAGGGAGGGATTGTTTTGGGTGGGATGAAGTAATAGTAGAGGTAGTTGGATGAGTCAGTGCAAGGTGGAATGAGGGGGGGAGGGGTTTAAGTTCGAGCGTGGCAAGGGCATTCCCATTTGGAAGAAAGATGAGTGTAGCTGATATTTAAATTTTGTATGGTTAAGGAGGTTGCATAGGTATGTGGGGAGAGAGTTCCACTGTTTAGTTAAGGAGTGGGACAGTAGTAGATGACCAGGAGGTTGTGCAGGTTTATGGACCTGAAGGAGATTTTGGTTTTTGGATCTGAGTGATTGGTTGGGAATGTAAAGTTTTAAGGAAGTAGTGAGAGCTGGTCAGTTGACAGGTTTAAAAATCTGCTTGTGGGCAATGGTGAGTTGTAGGTAGCTGAGGTAGTTAGGTAGTTCAAGCCAGTTGAGGGTGAGGAGGGAGTGGCAGTGGTGGGATGAGTTTTTTTAATTGGTTGCAAATTTGGAGATCTTGTGGTAGCAGGATTCAAGTTTGGACCGAAGGCCAAGATGGAGATTGATGAAAAGAGGGGCACCATACATAAGGGAAGGAGTAGGAAGGTGGATGCAAGAGTTTGATGGTTAGATGGGACTTGGGAAGTGATTGTGCCTGTATTGGAGACCTAACATTTGGTTGATTTTCTTGATTGTGGAGTAGATGTGGATGTCAAATTTTAGTTCTTCATCAATAATAATGCCAAGAAGTTTGGTGTTGGGAACAATTTCATATACCACAATAACTCAAAGTCTAGAAATCTGTCCTGTTAGGTTAATTATTGATGAAAAATATTATACTACTAGTGCTGGAAGAATATAACATGTTCCTAAATTATTAATCCAATCTAATAGTGATACACTAACCCCACCAAGAAAATTCTTAGGAGCTGCTACAGATAAATAAATGCTCTAAAATTAGTGATGTACACTAAAACTGCCATCATCATAAAGAATCGTTCAAACAGAAGGTTTCACCCCACCTAAAGCAAAAATTCTGTGCCTTTCTTTGGAGTGCAGTCATGTGTTTGATTGTGGAGTTTGCTATAGTATCAAAAACTCTGTCAATAACCATGAAAGTAAAATGTGTTTGTGGATGTGTAGACAAATGCCCATATAAAGTATTCCTGTCCTTTCTGCAGTTCAGATCACTGATAAGTAATGCAATTTTAAATTTCCAGGGTGCAAGGTCTAGCCAACATATAAAGCTCCACAATGTCAGAAAGCCTGATAAATAATCCAGTTGCTCTGTCAGGTAATTAATGATTTAATATCAAAAGTTCTGAAAGTATTGACCAAAGTATCTAGTCTGACAAACCCTATCACAGTATGTATAATGTCCAACCCTATTACAGTTAAGTATAACGTTCACAAGCAAAATGACCCCTTGGAGTTGTAGAATTAGGATAGCTTAGAACCTTGGATCTGAACTGGACTTCTTATAGGTTCATAGGTTTATAGGTTCATAGGTTTATACTAGGCTATCTGCCCTAAGGCATTTATAAGCTATAAACAAATTTTATGGAACACCACCACCACATATGAAAAATATAAAACCCCATTACTTTGTTGCCTGTGCACATGAGTTCAGCAGTGATGATGATGATTTCAGGTAAACTCCCACCACCCATCCACAGGTCAAGATTTTGAGATCTGCCAGCCAGGGGTGTTCCTCTGGACCGGGTTTATTCCACGAAAGCATAGAAATTCAGGTGATAAATGTATCTCCAGCAACATCCTATTGCTCTGTCTGTGCTATTAAGTTACTTGCTCTGATGGTTTTGTGGATTTGATTTTTGTGGGGAGCATGTTAATTAGGTTCCGGGTGTCCATTAAGCTGTTGTGTATGGCCTTTGTCTGTCACCTCTGAGCGGTCATTCTCGCATTGCGTTATTTTCTTCGGAAATCTGGAGTTTTATGACAGATTTTGGAGTATAACCCACCTTTTTTGGTTTGAGAACTTTTGAGGTCTCCTCCAATTGCTGCAGATGTTGGTGAGATACCGGGGATCCCGGCATTTGTACTAGATCATTGAATGCAATGATGAGAAGTACAGGGAACAATGACTCACTAGACTGGATGAATCCTCTCATGATCAGGTGGGCAATATGTAGAAGATAGAAGGTCTTTTGCGTACGAGCCTTGAAAGAAGGCCACTGTAAGGCCCAGGTGGGTCCTAACCTCAACCATCTGTGATTAGTGGCCACCTATATGGTGGGTAGCTTGTATGTACCCATTTTTTTCCCGAAGGAATCCCTTTATATTTTTTGTATGTTTTTTTGAGCCATGGCTCTAACATGGCTCTGGCTCCTTGATCCCTTCTCTGGATCCTGTCCCTTCGATGCACTTTTCACTGGCGGTTGCAGTCGATGCAAACTATGGTTTAAGAATCCTCCCATGTTCCCCTGTTGGCCTGTGCTTCTGATGCGAACAATATGGGAGCCAGGGCCGAGAACTGCCTGACACCATTTGCGAGCCTGGCTTGACACCACTTGTGAGCGCCCAGCAACTGCCCTGTGGGGGGTTCTGTCCTTAAAACCTTGTTCATTGTGAAGTGACATATGGGTTTACATTGTAAAACATATGGTTTTCTACAATACCCTGGGGGTATTGTGGTAGAAAAGTGGGGTATTGTCAAGGTACCTTTTTGTATGGACTTCCAAAGGGTACATCTTCCTTGGTTGACTGTTCCCGAAGTCAAAGTTCAAAGAAGTCAATGAATCTAAAGTCAACAAAGCCAAACTGGGTGGTCCAATGTCTGCAAGTCCCCTATATCTTTGTTTGAGCTCCATTATGTCCCTCTCCATTGCTTATGATCCTCTCCATGTTATTAGCTTATGGTGAAATAACAGTAGGGTGTAATTACACTGCCTTTGTGGAGCCGGACCTTTGGCTGAGACACCCCATGCCTTATGCCGATCCACTGGTAGGCTGAGTTCCAAGCCAACACTGCCTTGTGTCGCGAGGTTTAATTGCGCGTTTGTTTTTTACATTTGAGCCAACACCATCCACCCATCAGTCTGACGAAGGCATTGCTACCTGCGCATTTACTTTAAGGATGTCTGAGAGCTACACTCCCGGCTGGGATAGAGATCTCTCCTTTGGGGGATGGGGTGAAGTTGCACTATCTTGGCTGTCTGCCAGTATGTTAGCAATGTCTTGCTGTTCACCTGGCTTCTGTCATTTTTGCACTAATTCTGAGTTCATCTGGGGTTCTACCCAATGTTAATTAAAAAGTGTTGCCAAACATTTACCTTTTCTACAGGAGAAAAGAAGATACTCAGGTACAACAGATTTAATAGTGCTGTCATTGAGTTGCTAAGATTTCTGCAGACATTATTTTGTTAATATTATTAACATAGGTCATGGTAAAATAAGCAACACTGCGTTTCTCCTTACTCTCCCTATCAGATGCACAATGTACCAATTCACAATGAGATTTTAAATTTGAATCTGGAATGGTCCTATTATGGAGACCAGTATTCTAGCCCTTTACTGCAAAGTTCAGTTTGAGAACAATTATTTCTTGTGTTAATATAGTTTCTTGATTACAAATGCGTCATTGTCCAAGAAATGTCAGTAATATGGGGAGGATGGCAGCTAGTTGCATGTAAGATGGCATTTTTATGAATAGGCTTTATATATTCATTTGTACAAAGGACACCAACTAAAAGTTTGATTATTATAACACCCAAATATTTGCTAACACATATCTATCTATATATATATATATATATATATATATATATATATATATATATATATATATATATATAGAAACCAGTGAACAAGCCCATCAGTGATTATCATTGTTCACATCTAAAATCTATGAAAAAAAGTAATCACAAATGTAAACCAAAAAGTTACATTTGGGATTACAAAAAAAAAAAAAAAAACTTCTATGTAGGGGCCTCTTCCCTCATACACCCAGAAACTGAATAAGGGTTTATAGGTAAGTACTAGTCTAGCTGCCATTTTGGGCATATTAAGCCAAGCCAGTTTCCCCATTTGTGCTCAAGTTAATCTATCCCATTTGGTTAGAGACTGGCTTTACCCTTACCATAATCGATAATTATATATTACCCCACTGAAAATAACTAGCATCATATCATAAATGATTTGAGGAGACCAATGCATGGGATAAAGAATTTATGAGTTGCCTCTGCCCACTAGTAGTACAGGTGGTAGTCTCAGGGTAAATATTTTGTTTTCCATCCCTAGATCCAAGATGCATTTGAATAAGGACAGGGATGAACTTTGTTTTATGTAGATGGTAGTCTGTTCCAGTACAGCAATACCCTCTGCAAGACATACCTGTCCCTCTAAACCATTCTGCTGACAATGCAGAAGAGATATAAATTCCCGTCAAGTATTTCTGATGCCGTTTGACTTGCTGATGTGCAGTAAATTCATCAGTACTGGGCCAGAGGATGCCGTTTGTGATGGGCTCTCTTTACACTGGGCCAGTAATCAAGGAGTCTCAATCCTCATCACTGACACTGGTGAGAGACTGTAACTAAAAGCATGAAAATTATACAGTATTTTCAAATGCAGCTCTCTCTGCATCAAACACAGTTTTTCCCAAGAGCACACAGGGAACACACTCCACTGGGACTGGACTCCAGATCCCAAATAAGACTCACTTTGGAGCACTGTGTCCCATTTCGAAGTAGTTGACACACCCACACCTGGGTATTTGATTTTCACACACACACACACACACACACACACACACACACACACACACACACACACACACACACACACACACTCCTGAGAAAAGCTGGTACAGATCTATTAGCTGTACCCCTTCTGCCCAGACTATACGATAACCTTGCTGCCACCAGTCAACCACTGTCAGGCTCTTACAAGGGATCCAATTATACTGAATAAAAGCAATATTAACATAAATGGTAGAGTGTAACCAAAGCAGCCAGGCTTTTCAGAGTGGCCAAGGCATTGCTAAAATAAGGACAGGTATTCTCAAGACATTAAAAGTATTCTCTAAAAGACCAGCCACAATGAAAGGTGCAAAATATTTTAATAATAAATAATAAAACAGAGAACTTGAGATTACTAAATATTAAAGTACAATAAACATCAGAGTTTCAATCACAGGAGAAATAAAAATAGCACAGTTGGACAGATTCAAACAAAAGCAGAAAAACACTGCTTAAGTGAGCTCACTGTATTTCCTGACTGTCTAAACAATAACTGTTCCCTAGCTAACTTAATTAATACAGGATGGCAAGATTAGATGCTGAGATGCTTACTTCCACAAGGCAAGGCAATAAGCTTTAAACTAAAACTGAACAACAACTGAACAGTGATAACTGTCAAGGATTGTTATATCAGGTACCAAAGAAAACAAAACAAAACCAGCTGCTGTGAGAGTTCCATCCTCTCAGTGCTGGTTATGGAATGACATCACATTTGATCACCTGACTCTGGTACAATACACACTCAGAGCTTTGCTTTACCTTTATCCACTATGGTCTCTAGTAATTGCAGTGTTTGAAAATTATAGAACAATCTCAAAAAAAAAAACTAATCTTCTCTTCCAGAATTCTTTATTTAAACATAAACATTTAATCAATTATAATAACACTTGATACATTTTTAACACTAGCATCTGCACAAGTCAGTGTGATAGCCATATGACACAAAAGTATTTATAAAACTCAAGCTAACTATATTGGCATATGTTACACATGCACTGCCCCACTTTCCCCGGCACAGACGGCAACACTCCACATCGTCACACCTTGTATACCAGACACAGGTAACCTCTTAGCAGTTTTTGGGATATCAGTTATAGTGACAGAGCTTTGAGTGAGTCAGTGTAGGACATGTTGTTTAGGCCTTGTATCTTTTTAGTAAGGTATCTCTGTGGGTGGTCCAGTTGTGTGTGTCTGGACAGATACATGACAAAGGGGGCATTATACTTAATGATTGGCCTAAAGAGGGCTGAGTAAAGGAGAACAATGACATCCCTAGATCTAGACATAATTCCTTTGTTTATAAGTTGTACAATATAGAAAGACTTTCTTATAACAATAAATACACATTGGTCTAACTTCTTTTACATTACTACCCACGTGTTTGTGTGCCCCTGTCTGTGGATCCACATACTAAAATGACCACAGAAGAGCAGTTACTACAGCCCATAGTGGATGCAGGTGAATGGATGGCTATGATATCTGTGTTGATGGCTAAACCAAGCACAGTAACAGTATTAAAATTGCTTTCCTTGGGGGAGGACCATAAGGCATATCTTACCTACTTCAAGCAGTACCAGGAGTGGGATTGAAGTGAGCTGACTGAGACAGGTTCTCTTTAGTACAGCTACATGAGGAACCCCTGAGATCCATCACGATCCTGGAAAGGACTGATTGCCAGGAATATGGCAAAGTCAAACAGCTTTACTTGCCAGAAGAGGCATTACCTCAGACACACAAGGTCAACAGTTTCATAGCAGGATATTCCTAATTACAAACTATTAATGTCTCAAATATGTAACTTAAAACATACTAACGTATTCTTAGATCCACAAGCTCAACATAATAATAAAAAATGATAGAAATGATACTTGTTGAAAGTTTTATTGTGCTAATAGAACAACTGTTATGCCATGACCCCATCTATAAACATGACCAGTCTATACCTGTAATAAATGTAGGAAAAAATTAAAAATTAACATCTGTAGACATGCTCTGTTTTAAATTTGTAAACAAAGTCACATTGCTAGATTTTGCACTTGCGATAATAATGATCTTAGATGTGTGAAAACTCACACCTCTGAAAAGTATACTACTTGTGATGTTATTAATCTTGAATGTGATAAATCGTCTTCTGGAATGGCTGAGACTGCATTATGTTACTAAGCACTTTGAAGCTAATTAAGTGCATGCCCTAACTGATGGTAAAAAGAAAATGGCTGTTAGACTCAGGCAACATGGCAACTCATATAAAAGTGGAGAACAAATGTAAGAAGAAAGCTGCCACTAAAAAAGCAGTAAAAATGGTATGAGTTCACAGTGACGACTCAGTATCCTAGTACTCAGACAGAAGTATGAATAGGGTTTGAAATAGTATGTAACTCTTCAAATTGCTTCCTTTCCCAATTTAACATGTGGCATGATAGTTTGGAAATATATTCTCCATTTTAAAAAGTAGTGCAAACAATATCTATCTATATCTATATCTATATCTATGTCTATCTATCTATCTATCTATCTATCTATCTATCTATCTATCTATCTGTCTGTCTATCTATATATATTTTTGACAGGCCAACCTATGAGTGTGGGAAGAGGAAAGGACATCTGAATATGCCTGCAGATAAATCTCTGACACTTCCCAGAAAAAAAGGGTGGGGGAGCAACCACCAAACACAGTCTTCGAGTATATGAGCAAAGCTTATAGCACAGTCTTAAAAAAGCATAAAGGTACAAAAATATGGCTAAAGATACAAAGTGAAGAAGAATCTACACCAGATGAAGTGATATATCAGAATACAGCTTTAACAAGGCAGCCTGAAAAAAAACAGAACTAGTAGACAGAAGGAACTTGCAAACTAAAATGTTGCAGCTTGGAATGGCTGCAAAGCAAGGAGTAGAAGTTTTATTTGCTTGAAAATGGTGCAAAAAAAGGAGATGTGACTAGCAGAACTAAAGAGAAGATACTGCAAGTGCACATTCTAAGGGAGTGAAGTTAACAATCAAGGAATGTACAGCTTGACCTAAGTCTAAATTTTTGTCAAGCTAAAAGAGAATTCCCCAGAATTGTATGCAGTAGGTGGGTTGTGAGAAGGAGAAATGTAACTATCATAGATTTTATCAGGGTACTTAAAGATAGGGGAAATTAAGTCAGAAACTTTAAATAAGGAACAATTCTAGGAAACTCTAGCCAAAAAACAACTTTAGTGATCATAAAATAAGTCTTTTGTGCACTTCACAGTTGATATATTACAACTCCAAGTTCACACACCAATGGAAAAAAGTGCAATCTCAAATATTATCAAAAGTTGTTTTTCACCATTACAGTTTAACTGAACAGCATTTGACTTAAAGGAGTTTGATAACTTGACATATTCCAGTGTTCAGCCACTCTGAGACAGATAATAAGGCAAACAAAGGAGAGGAAAAGCAGAAGAAGAAGAAGGCAGTGTATACTTAGAGACAAAATATTACTGGACAATATTCCCAGTGAGCCAAAATACAGATGCTCTAACAAAAGGAGGAAGTTCTATGCATCAGTTTCATGAAGAAAAAAGATAAAAGAAAAGAAAAGGAAAAAGATAGATATAGCTAGCTAGATAGGCAGGCAGACAGACAGCAAGCTAGTTAGTAAAACAGACAAATTAAGACAGAGATACCAACAGACAGTAATACTGAGATGAGGTGCATTTTCTAAGAGGGAAAGTTAGACACCGAGACTCTAGTGCCTATATTGTTAGTGGTAGAGGAGACATTGCCTTCTAACTCACCACAAGGTGACCTTGTGGAATCCTCAAAGTTCGCAGATCTTCAAGGTAAACCAGCTAAGATTATAAAAGAGGCACTGCGGGAAGCTGACTCTTTCAAAGAAAAAGCTCCGTAGATTCAGGACTCGACCTGTAACTGTTTTCAAACTGTTTAATGAAGCGCTTTTCGTCACTCTGAATGAAGCAACTTCTTCAGACAAAGTTTCAAAAACACAAGTGCACATATAAATAGTAAGAGGTTATATGACATGATCCAACCTCATTAAAAATTCACTTAGTTGTAAAACACATAAAATAGTTTTCTACATGAACAATAATCTGTTAAACCAATAAATTAACATTGTTCATAAACATACCGCTTTCTAAACTGAATATTATTATAAATTTCCCCTAAAATTTACACAAAATAGTGTCAGCATCTTATTCATCTAAATTCTGTTATATGAATATTATCTGTTAAGACTCTTTAATTTAAGTAAACAACCGATATTACAAGATTCCTTTAAACCTGGCTATACAAATGCATTTAATCTTATTTGCCCTTCAAGCTCATGCTCTTCAAGGAGCAAGTTAAAAGGACCACCTCTAATGTCACACTGTATCTGATCTATTTCTTTAAATATAAATTTATGTCCTTTATTCGATGTTGTATGTTTAGCTAGTGCAATAAAATGCCTTAGATAGATTTGCTGGAATGTCCACATGCGGTAGATATAGTATGTGTAAATTCATGGAAACAGGCAAGACATTTTTTATCAATGATAAAAAGTATGCGTTAAAATATAAGTTACACTGTAACTCTAAATCTGTTGTTTACATTGCTAAGTGCACATCTTGTAAGGCATTTTATGTCAGTAAAACGGAGCGTAGGCTCCGCGACAGAGTTTATGTACACACATATGCAATTGAGACAAAAAAACTTGATAATGCACTAGCTAAACTTACAACATCGAATAAAGGACATAAATTTATATTTAAAGCATTAGATCAGATACAGTGTGACATTAGATGTGGTCCTTTTAACTTGCTCCTTGAAGAGCATGAGCTTGAATGGCAAATAAGATTAAATGTAGTTGTATATCCAGGTTTAAATGAATCTTGTAATATCGGTTGTTTGCTTAAATTAAAGAGTCTTAACAGATAATATTCATATAACACAATTTAGATGAATAAGATGCTGACACTATTTTGTGTAAATTTTAGGGGAAATTTATAATAATATTCAGTTTAGAAAGCGGTACTTTTATGAACAATGTTAATTTATTAGTTTCAATAGATTATTGTTCATGTAGCAAACTATTTTATGTGTTTTACAACTACGTGAATTTTTAATGAGGTTGGATCATGTGATATAACCTCTTACTATTTATATGTGCACTTGTGTTTTTGAAACTTTGTCTGAAGAAGTTGCTTCATTGAGAGTGACGAAAAGAGCTTCATTAAACAGTTTGAAAACAGTTACAGGTTGAGTCCTGAATGTACGGAACTTTTTGTTTGTTTTTTAGTACTTTTTAACAGTTTGTTCTTAAGCTGACTCTTTCAGTTTAGAACAGAACACGGAAAACATAGCTGCAGTTCTAGAGGGAAAAATGTAAAAAGATGTTTCTAATTCTTACCCATATTTTGAGTTACAAAATGTCTTGTTACATAAAGGATAACAATAAACAGGAAGTAGTATTCCAACTATTGGTATCCAAGCCATTCCAAATCTTGTTGAGGAGATTAGTACATAGCCTTGAGCTAGGGGAACATCTTAGATTGGACATGACTAAGACACATTTCCTAATGAGGAAGTTCATGAGATATTACAAATTAGTTTTCCATCTGAAGACAAAGAAGGCTTAGCTGTAGTGGATTGTGATGGAGTCACTAATCATAACCTGCTTATTATGTGTTCGAGAGATGGATGCCAAGAAATTCACCTTGAGAGTGAAGCTCAAGAGATGAAGCTTGGTATCCATGTTAAGAACACATCATCAAAGGTTATGATCAGATACCTGGTCAGAATTCTTTGTAGTGCATGGAGCTTTTTTTATGCTCCATGTATTACTAGTTACAGAAAAAAAACACTTAAGTGTTTTTGCCGCCTTTCAAAGCAGTAAAGCACTTAGCGAGTATGGTCAGGAAGGCAGGATAACACAGTCCCTTATATTAACAATCATCTTACATATCCAACAATTGGAATGTCCACAAAGATTCATCACTAAATGAATACAGGGTATAAGTAACATGTCCTGTTCAGACCAACTCAAGGCTCTGTCCCTGCATTCTGTCTCCTATATGCTGCTGACGGGAGATCTATGTCTGACATACACGTCATTGTCAGACCCCACTGTGATGGAATTCCTGCATATCTCCAAAACAAACAGCACCAGAATTACCTATTCTAAAGACTTAAACCTTGTCTTTAATATTAATAGTATCTGCTGGAGAGACAGGTATCTATCCCAGAGACTACACTTTCTCTGGAACAGGCTCCCCATCCATGTGAAGGAGAGTTCCTCCTTAACCCAATTCAACTGTAACTTGGACAATTGGATAGGGATCAGGAAAGTCACCCCTGGTTTGGTACCTATGTCTCTAATGAATATAGGCAGCCTGTAAATGGTTCATCTACCAGGCCCCTGCTTGTAAATATTTCACATCCAAAGCCCCTGTTTACACTTATCAAGGGTACCAGAACTTGTCAGAGATTTGGGATGCATGGATAGGCTTAAAAAGGCCCTTGTGATCATTAGCCTAATAAACACCGACAAACCTATTCCCATACCTCTGAAATGTCCAGATTTTTGCCTTATATGTTTGATTTGTTCCTCATAAAATATATGACTTTTGCAGAAATCGGTGAGGACTGAAGTCATTAAATAATGATGTTCATTTAAGTTTCAGACTTTGTATCTTTCAGAAAATGCTAGTGAACATACATCCGATTATTCTTGCTACTTTCTAAATTTATGAGAAGAAATGAGATACGTTATCGGTACAGACAGCAGGCATAAACAAATCTGTTTTTTATTCTGCCTCTGCCTTTGTTGGTCAGTATTGGCAGATATGACTGACTAGCATGAGACCTGACCTCAACAAGTTAATCAGGTCTGGCGTTTAAGTAGCACTTAACTGATTTGTCTTTTTCCTGATATTGGATCGTAATCACCTTGATCCATGCAGTACAAATCAGTTCTTCACAGAATCCTAGACTGGTCTCCATTCCACCATAGTATAACTACTTAAACATACAGGAATGAATGGATGATGTGACATTATGTTTCCCTGTGAAGAACTCATCTTAACAGCAGATGTCCAAACCTTATTTACTTCTTGAAGGTTCTGTCTAGCCATCCATCAGCTGGAGTATTTCAGGCAAGTTTGCTACTATTAAATGAAGTCTATATCAGTCTCTGTGTTTGGTTGAGATTTAATTAGCTGGTACTTGGGAGAATGAAGGACATCTCTTTAGTCTTATGTGTGCCCTGCTAGGCAGGGGCCTCTAAGCAAAACTGGCTAAGACATGACTTGTTATTGCTGGTGCAAAGCATGGGTTTACAGTGATCTCATCTACTGTCAAGTCCCTGATTCTGTTTATCATAGTAAAGCACTGAGAGGCAACTTTTCCATTGCCATGAGAATGGACAGCTTTGCTGTGCTCATCTGTGCCAGCTGAGAGTCACACCCAGAGTTTATTGCTGTTGATGGGGGGGGGGGGGCAGATAGAGATTTAAAGATAGAGACGATAATATATTATGATGGTGCTAACACCTGGAATGGAAATCATAAACATGTTAAAGTGTGGATAAAGGAAAGAAAGGTGACTATTTACTTCCTATTGACCAAATAAAAAGAGTCCAGTTTGAAGAACGTTCTGCAACACCAGATGTTAGACTTATCTGTCAGGCATTGCTGCTCCTGTTGAGATATATAAAAAAGAAGAAGCATATCAGTGAACTATAATGGTGGATATCCCTCACTGCTGGGGAAGAGTCCATGTTTTTATCTGATGACATGAAAAAGTGACTGCAGCACTGGTTATCTATCATTTATTTACTTCAGAATGTCTCTGTTAAAATGTGCTTACGTGTTCTACCAATTTTGTAAAGCCATTTTCACATCCCACCAACATTAGACTGTTGGTTTCATTTGCTGGCAGAAGCTTACAGATATAATCACCTGGATTTTTATGCTACATATTGTAATAGGGATGCTACACCCCTCTTAAGTCCTAATCAAATAATATTTCTTCCGATAGGTGCATAATCGTGACATAAGGGATACTATCTTCAATACAGTATGTACCACAACAATCTGGAGTCCATTATAAATCACCACGTTTGTAACAGGGTGTTGTACCATAAGTCAGCTATTTGAATACTTAAGGCAACATGAGCATAGAGACCTAATTAAAGATGGATAACCTTTGATACACAGGTTTGCGTTTGTGGGTAATGTGTGGCAGTAAACTTTTCTGGCTGTCAGCAGACGTTATGAAGAGCTATTCAAATCACCATTTCTTAGAATGGCACCACCTCATTTGTGGTAATGGATATTAACTCAAGCTAATTCGTAAGGATAGAAAAATACCAGACTCTATCAGTACTTGTAATGCAATCATCTGTACATGTCTTGTATATGTCTATTGTAGATGAATAACTATATGCAAGTTTAGAGAAAACACCATTCCTAGGATGACTATATTGGATTATGTGATAAGTATTATGAAAATTAATTCTTGCTACAGAATAGCAATGACGAAAAAAAGTAAATCATAAGATGCAAGAAAAAGGTCACACTGCTTTGAATATGTGAATAAAATTCCTAAGCAATATAAATTAATAAGGAGTTTTACATCTGGAAAAAATGTTCTGTGATTCTTAACAGATGACTCAGTAAGCTAAATGCATTACCATCCTGTGCATTTGAGAATGGTAGAAAAATGAATTAAAAGATAAAATACAGACTGTAAAAAAACAAACAAACAAAACGCCTTTCAGAATAAAGACGAAGTGCTTTTTACAATCACCTCACAATGTTTTTGGGAATGCTAGGCAAAAACATTCAGTATGCATGATCTGGTGACAAGAACACAAGTGCAGAATTATCAGATTACTGACAAATTCCTGTCCCAACAACTGAGAAGTCACAGACAAAGAAATATTTCAAAGGCCTTAGAAAACAAATTATATGCACTATATATGTCACCTGCATGAACTGTTGCTTTTACTAATGCATTAAAACCAAAATATTCAGTTAAGAAACCATTTCAAAATAAATTTGAGGATTAAATCAGAATTAACAAACTTAGAGGAATATGAGAGCTAGATGCCATTTCTTCTAAATGTATATAAAACTACAAAAACAAAAATAGAAAGAACGGATACACAGAATAACATTCCAAAATAACTTTTTGGTCAAAGCTAACAATGCTGAACACTATGAGATGTTATATAATAACGTTTTGGTCAAAGCTAACAATGTTGAACACTATGAGATGCTATATAATAACGTTTTGGTCCAAGCTAACAATGTTGAACACTATGAGATGTTATATAATAACGTTTTGGTCCAAGCTAACAATGTTGAACACTATGAGATGTTATATAATAACGTTTTGGTCAAAGCTAACAATGTTGAACACTATGAGATGTTATATAATAACGTTTTGGTCCAAGCTAACAATGTTGAACACTATGAGATGTTATATAATAACGTTTTGGTCAAAGCTAACAATGTTGAACACTATGAGTTGTTATATAATAACGTTTTGGTCCAAGCTAACAATGTTGAACACAATGGGATGTTATATAATAACAACATTTTGGTCAAAGCTAACAATGTTGAACACTATGAGATGTTATATAATAACGTTTTGGTCCAAGCTAACAATGTTGAACACTATGAGATGTTATATAATAACGTTTTGGTCAAAGCAAATGATGTTGAACACTATGAGATGTTATATAATAACGTTTTGGTCAAAGCTAACAATGTTGAACACTATGAGATGTTATATAATAACGTTTTGGTCAAAGCTAACAATGTTGAACATTATGAGATGTTATATAATAACGTTTTGGTCAAAGCTAACAATGTTGAACACTATGAGATGTTATATAATAACGTTTTGGTCCAAGCTAACAATGTTGAACACTATGAAATGTTATATAATAACGTTTTGGTCCAAGCTAACAATGTTGAACACTATGAGATGTTATATAATAACGTTTTGGTCCAAGCTAACAATGTTGAACACTATGAGATGTTATATAATAACGTTTTGGTCAAAGCTAACAATGTTGAACACTATGAGATGTTATATAATAACATTTTGGTCCAAGCTAACAATGTTGAACACTACGAGATGTTATATAATAACGTTTTGGTCCAAGCTAACAATGTTGAACACTACGAGATGTTATATAATAACGTTTTGGTCCAAGCTAACAATGTTGAACACTACGAGATGTTATATAATAACGTTTTGGTCCAAGCTAACAATGTTGAACACTACGAGATGTTATATAATAACGTTTTGGTCCAAGCTAACAATGTTGAACACTACGAGATGTTATATAATAACGTTTTGGTCAAAGCTAACAATGTTGAACACTATGAGATGTTCTATAATAACGTTTTGGTCCAAGCTAACAATGTTGAACACTATGAGATGTTATATAATAACGTTTTGGTCCAAGCTAACAATGTTGAACACTATGAGATGTTATATAATAACATTTTGGTCAAAGCTAACAATGTTGAACACTATGAGATGTTATATAATAACGTTTTGGTCCAAGCTAACAATGTTGAACACTATGAGATGTTATATAATAACGTTTTGGTCAAAGCTAACAATGTAGAACACTATGAGATGTTATATAATATCGTTTTGGTCAAAGCTAACAATGTTGAACACTAAGAGATGTTATATAATAACGTTTTGGTCAAAGCTAACAATGTTGAACAGTATGAGATGTTATATAATAACGTTTTGGTCAAAGCTAACAATGTTGAACAGTATGAGATGTTATATAATAACGTTTTGGTCAAAGCTAACAATGTTGAACACTATGAGATGTTATATAATAACATTTTGGTCCAAGCTAACAATGTTGAACACTATGAGATGTTATATAATAACGTTTTGGTCCAAGCTAACAATGTTGAACACTATGAGATGTTATATAATAACGTTTTGGTCCAAGCTAATAATGTTGAACACTATGAGATGTTATATAATAACGTTTTGGTCAAAGCTAACAATGTTGAACACTATGAGATGTTATATAATAACGTTTTGGTCAAAGCTAACAATGTTGAACACTATGAGATATTATATAATAACGTTTTGGTCCAAGCTAACAATGTTGAACACTATGAGATGTTATATAATAACGTTTTGGTCAAAGCTAACAATGTTGAACACTATGAGATGTTATATAATAATGTTTTGGTCAAAGCTAACAATGTTGAACACTATGAGATGTTATATAATAACGTTTTGGTCCAAGCTAACAATGTTGAACACTATGAGATGTTATATAATAACGTTTTGGTCCAAGCTAACAATGCTGAATACTATGAGATGTTATATAATAACGTTTTGGTCAAAGCTAACAATGTTGAACACTATGAGATGTTATATAATAACGTTTTGGTCAAAGCTAACAATGTTGAACACTATGAGATGTTATATAATAACGTTTTGGTCAAAGCTAACAATGTAGAACACTATGAGATGTTATATAATAACGTTTTGGTCCAAGCTAACAATGTTGAACACTATGAAATGTTATATAATAACGTTTTTGTCAAAGCTAACAATGTTGAACACTATGAGATGTTATATAATAATGTTTTGGTCAAAGCTAACAATGTTGAATACTATGAGATGTTATATAATAACGTTTTGGTCAAAGCTAACAATGTTGAACACTATGAGATGTTATATACAGAAACAGAGATGCTCATAAAAGCTTTGCTAAGTTTTTCAATTTGCTTATGAAATGCAAATATAAATCAAAAATGCTAAAAAAAAGAATAAAAAAAATGAATGTGTACAGACAAACTATAATTTAAAAATATTTTATGATCTGAAATCTGCTTCATTTGGCCTTAAAATGACTTGTACCCCAAGTTGAAAGATTTAAAATTCAGAAATTATTAGCAATGTCTGATCAAGAACAATAATGTGGGATTTGGGTAAAAGAATATGGAGTATATGAACATGCTCATATGACAGTTTGTGTTACGTATTCCTTCCATCTCCCTTGTTTGAAATCCAGAAAAATGCATTCACCTTCAACTCAAATAGGATCACATCAAGCACAGAATTGTCTCTCAAGCCCACATAACCTTCTTCCAGGTAACAACAATGAAGCTGCACTCCAGTAACACAGCACTGCTTCTCTATACCCACATAACTTCCATCCAAGTAACAGCTATGAAGCTGCATTGTTGCAGGTCTGCAAACACATAAAAAACAATCTTAACCACAAATTTGTAGTTTATGTTCTATTCACAGACTTTTCCAGAGCTCTGATATTGTAAATTATTGCCTAGAAATAACACACCCTCAGTTATCACTCAATCTCCTAGTTCTAAGGTTAGTTAACTGACTGATAATACTCTGTGGAGTGGTCAAATGTTCTTTCCCCTTGTTTCCAACTACATGGGAGTCTCAGCGCATTAAATTCTTGGCTGCCATTTTTTCAATATATTTATGATCTTCATTAATGAAACAAGCTCCCAATATATGCCCATCACACTAAATCAATTTGCAGGCAAATACATCCTCTTCTGAGTAGCCCCCAGCTCTATACGTCTCCTTCCTTCTCAGCAAAATGTAAACTCCACCTTCATATTCTACTTTCAATCAAATCTATTGCTCTCAGAACTGAAGTAAAACAGAGAACTGTATCACAGTAAATAATTCATAAGCGGTGTCAGTCTTCTGATAAATGATCTATTGCTCTCAGAACTGAAGTAAAGCAGTGAACTCTATCATAGTAAATAATTCGTAAGTGGTATAAGTCTTCTGATAAATGATCTATTGCTCTCAGAACTGAAGTAAAACAGAGAACTCTATCATAGTAAATAATTCATAAGCGGTGGCAGTCTTCTGATAAATGATCTATTGCTCTCAGAACTGAAGTAAAACAGAGAACTCTATCATAGTAAATAATTCATAAGCGGTGTAAGTCTTCTGATAAATGATCTATTGCTCTCAGAACTGAAGTAAAACACAGAACTCTATCATAGTAAATAATTCATAAGCAACTGAAGTAAAGACAGAACTCTATCATAGTAAATAATTCATAGTGGTGTAAGTCTTCTCTGAAAAACACAGAACTCTATCATAGTAAATAATTCATAAGCAGTGGCAGTCTTCTGATAAATGATCTATTGCTCTCAGAACTTAAGTAAAACACAGAACTCTATCATAGTAAATAATTCATAAGCAGTGTAAGTCTTCTGATAAATGATCTATTGCTCTCAGAACTGAAGTAAAACAGAGAACTCTATCATAGTAAATAATTCATAAGTGGTGTAAGTCTTCTGATAAATGCAGAACCCCTTTACTACCCAGTCTCTTCTACATCATCTGCAAGACTACAACATGCCTCCTGAAAATGAATATGGACCCGCTGATGATCATACAGCCAGAACTCACAGATTATTTTCCTTTAAGCAAACACATTGGCCTGAATTTCACTGGTAGGTAGGGAATGGATGGATTAAGAAGTATAACAATTTGAAAAACATTTCTCAACCCACCCTGAGAATGTATATTCCATGGTGCCAGAAGGTGACTTCATACAACGGTCATGCATCTTTATTCGGATAGAGCAGTGGTCTGCAGAGTATGGAGTCTGAGGATGAGAGCGATGCATCATTGTCGATTGCTGATGACATTCTCTTCTTAGCCTCACTGGACTGTGATCTTCAAAGTGGAGTGGAGAGATTCATTTCTGAGTGTTAATTGGTCAGAAAGAGTATCAGCCCTTCCAGATCAGAGGTTATGGGTCTATCACAAAAAAGAGTGGACTGTTTTCTAATGGTGAGGAAAACTGTCTCAAGCACTGGAATGTAAGTATATTTGAGTCTTGTTCACAAGAGATGGTGGAGGGGGCTGGGAGATTATTCAGTAGATGGGACCAGTGACTGTGGTACTGCAGGCTGGTGGCTGTGGTACTGCAGGCTGGTTTACAGACTGGGGTGATCTGTGATACTTGCTCCCAACTAGGATTACAAGCTTTGAACAGTAACTGAAGGATAAAACTTCTTCTTACAGTAGCCAGACCCAGTATGTGTGACAAAGTGAGGAGTTTGTAGCATGGCAATTTTGGAGCATCCTGGATGTGTGAGCTGAAGTGGTTATGGCACCTAGAGAGGATGGTGTTGGTTTCCCAACAAAAGTGTACCAGGCATGCCCTATTAGAAGGACCTCTCATGACAGAGCCATGAGATGTGGAAAGGATTAGTTCTTTCAGCATACCACAAATACATAGGAATCATATAGTAAGATGTGCAGACTATAACACTAGATACAAACGTTTGCTCTGCATTAGTGAGCTTGATACCAATTCAACCTTCACAAGGGCAAAAGGATTAGAAAACGGACTGAGGGTGGATGGAGAGGTAGATGGATTGTTGTATGAAAGAAAATTGTTTCTGTTGTTTTTTTCAGTGTAGCAACTGATTTGCCACATTGTAGCCATAACTTTGTTTTACTTTCTTAAACCACTGGCCGTTTTGCGCAGGAATGGGCATGGCCAGATTGAGTGAAATGCCTAATGGCTGTGATGTAGCATGCAAATGATACATGATTGACATGTCATGCAGATTTGCCTGTGGCATCATGAATATTCATTGTCTAATAGTAGTTTACCCTCTTCCTCAATGTAGTGTGATCTTGGAGTTGGTATATTTATATTTATATGCACAGGGAGTGCAGGGGAGCTTGCCCCACTGCAAAAAGCGCAGGGAAAAAAGTAATATTTGTGAACTAGAGTATTTTGCCTTGGATCAGGCATGTGAAATAAATAGCCTTGAATGGAAAACTTAGGAAAATGCTGATGTGTGACTTGGATGCAGATACCCATGCTGTGACCTTCTTCATACATTATTCTGATATTAATGTTTTAGTAACGTTAAATGAAAGATACCAGATGGAGGTCCAAGATGACACAAGTATCCAAGTGTTTAGCTTTAAATTGTGGTATCTAATGCTTTATTTTGGAGTTTTGTGGAGTTTCATAAACTGTTTATTAGCATTTACAAAGTTTGTGTAATCTGTTTTGACAAAACGTCCAGATAGCCTACACATACTGTCTGCAAACACATGGTTTTCTGACAAGCTGTTGTTGTAATGGAACACGTTTAAACCATTGTGTATGTGACTGCAGTAATTGTCAGTCAGCTTATTGTTGGTATGTATGTTTAATTTATGATTAATTTAAAAGCTTTCATTTGCATGGAGAAGGGAGAGTAATGAATGCATATCTATGTAAATGGCACCCTGTGGGTATGTGACTTAACACTTCAGCACTGAGTTACCTATTGGATTTGTGTATGTTCTAAATTTTGAAATTGAATTACTTGTGGAAAATGAGAAGTCATGTGTGATGGTCTGTTTTTGAGGACACTTTGGCATCTTAAACTGTGGAGATGGACAGGGTTTTTTCAAGTGTTTAAGTCTTAATTAGTTGTATCAGACGTGTTTTACATGTTAAGGTGAATTCATGTAAATGTGAATTAATTTAAAACAGAAACATTGTTTAGAGTATACCATTCAGACATTGTATTGGTAATGACTGACATGCAAGCATCTGGTCCCCAAGAAATGTAATGCTGCATTTTTGATGTTTTTATAATTGGCATAAGAAGCATTGTATGACTGAAAACTTCAGAAAACAGCACATGCTGGTGTAGCATAGCCCCATATTTTCTGTAATATAATGAGGACTCAGAGGTGCCAGAAGCTGTTGAAGACTGGGGGGGGGGGGGTCAGAGGGTGAGAGGGGCACTTAGTGATCTAAAAAGGGCAATTTTTTAAAACCATTTACTACCACAACATAGGTTCACTTGGAGGACATTTTAAGCTTATCCAATTTCCCTTTTGGTGCTAGATTTAACATTTCCTGCTTGGTCTTGCCTATCCCATGGCTTTTTAATTGTATATTAGCCCTAGTGAGAATAAATGTGATCATACTACAGATAATTCAAGGGAACCCATGTAAGGGATGCAGCATTTAGGAACTGCCTCTATCCATTACTGGCATGAGGAGCAATCCTGGAGTATGTTTTCTGTTACCCATCCTTAGATCCAAGTTGCATTTGAATATGAACAGGGATGAGCTTTGTTTTACTTGAATGGATAGTCTGTTCTGGAATAGTGGTAGCCTCTGTGATTATATATATATATATATATATATATATATATATATATATATATATATATATATATATATATATATATATATATATATATATATATATATATATATACACATATATCCATCTCCTGGACTGAGTATTTTTGATGCCATTTGACTTGCTGATGTTCAGTAGGTCCATATGTATTAGGTTGGAGGATGCCTTGTATGCCAGACATGTCACCTCTAAGCACTCTAGGATACGGAGTATATTGATAAATCTTTGAGGTGGTCCATGTAAGACCTATTGTTTAGGACTTGTATCCTTTTAGAAAGGTGTCTCTGTGGGTATTCCAATTGTTGCATGGGTCTGGAAAAATACATGCCTAAGTGGGCATTATACAAAATTATTGACCTAATGAGAGCTTTATAAAGGGGAAAATAACATCTCTAGATCTAGTCACAATCAAATTGTTTATAAGCTGTGCAATATACGAAGTCTTTCTTATGACTCTGGGCACATATTGGTCAAAGGTTAGGTCACTGTACACACAAGTTCCCAAATGCCAAATAACTGGGTCAAGTTCTCAGGGGACATTGTCATATTGGCAGTCCTCTGGAGTAGATGACTTCCAAAAGGATATGACAATGTATTTCTTGGAGTTTAGTTTCAATTCAGGATTCTGGCACCAGTTATTGTTTGGGAAAAACCTTCCTGCATGATGGTTAAGTCATTTGGGGATTCAGTAACTGCTCCTAACTTAGTCAGCCAAGCCCTTTGGTATTTCCTTTTACTTTTGAGATGTATATGCCAAAGAGAAAAAGTCTCAGCACCGAACACTGTGATCTCCTGCAGCCTGTGAACAAGTATATATACGTATGCATTCCTTGATTCACCTTCCTGACTGTATTAACCTGATTGTATTAAATTATATTCCTTGTATAATACAGCACCACTTGTTAAAATGTGCTTTAAATTTGTAGTTTGGAACAGTCTTCTAGTAAGCAATGAAACAAAATGTATGAACCAATAATGACAAAATTACCCATTTCAGAAAATTTCAACCATAAAAGGCCACTCAAACTTCTGTCATTACAATCCACCGATATCAGTAAATACCTAAAATCACTACAGAATCAAGTCATTTAAATTATTCAACATTAAAGGGATCTGTAACTAATGAAGAGGTTGCTGCTAACAAACAATTTTATATTTCATTGTTTCATCTACAAATAAAGTGCCTGTTGCCCTTGAAGAATAAATTGCCTATGCTGGATTAAAAAAAATGATAAGCTAGTAATTTTGCAATGGGGAATGGATGGCAAACTGATAACAGAAACATAGTTACTAGATAATTCCTCCAAAGGAGGACATTTATAGGACTGCAGCATTCACTCCCTTTAATGTACAACACAACACAGTATCAGCGATCCATCTGCATACTGTGGGAGTAGAACCCACAGCCTTCTGCATCAAAAGTAAGTATATTACCTGTTGTGCTACTAACAATGCAAATGACTTAGCATAAGTAGCACTAAACTTCCCTTCTCCTGAAGTTCTCAGCTCCTTGTAAAATCCACTTGACACTCAACTAACTCTTCCAACTTCGTTGCACAAGAAATCTGGAAAAAGCCAAAATTTATTTGTGATGGGGAGGGGTAAAGGCCTAAAACCAGGGACACATTTTAAATATTGTTTGTATAATCCTAGAAAGTTGCTAAAAGAAAGTGTTATGTGTTATCATGTGTTTCCTGAAAGATACGAAGACTGAAACTTAAAGGGCTATCATTCTTTAGTGAATTCAGTTCTCACTGATTTGCCAGAAAACCACAAATTTTAAGAGGAACAGACCAAAAGTATGAGACAAATATTCTGTGGAAATCTGGACAGTTGAGAGCTATGGACTCAACTCCCTGAATCACAAGTGGTGGTATGGGTGGAGAATTCAGGCTCTTGTTTGAGCCTGAGTAACACTAACCACCAGGTATACCTAAATGGGGCATTTTACACACACACACATGCACACGCACACACACACACACACACACACACACACACACACACACACACACACACACACACACACACACACACACACACACACACACACAGGAGCAGCATAACTCCTGCAAATAAAAGAACAAAACTCTCCTTACTGGCATGACACTGACTCTGGCAGAGCAATAAGAGAATAAGGACAGCTGGTTTAGTTAGTTTAACTTCTGTGTACGGATCCTTCTTAGCATGAAAACTCCACTTCATTAATTTTTCCCGACATGTCTTGCAGCTGTAGAAGTGGGCCCCCCCCCGCTCTATGGTTCCGACACCCATGTGAGGACTCAAATGCATTTCTACCAAGATGCAATGTGAAGAAGCTGCCAGTTAAAAAATAAGACTATGACAACAGAAAAACTAAAACTAGGAAATCAAAACGAAACAGTAAGCAGTTTGACAACAAACACTTTCTATTTTTTAGGACCTCAGAATTATTCAAAGCACTCAACAAAACCTAATTTGCTAGTAAACAGGAAAAATTCATGATGTGGCATCCACACATAACATTGGACAGGCTAACCATCTTTGCTTTACAGTATGGGCTCATGAAAAAACAGCCGAAAACATAACTACTGTTGCCTGTGTCTCTCCAGAACACTAACCAAGTTTGCAATACCTGCTGCCTGCATGCCGCCATTCCTGGAGGAATATTCATGAGGACGAGTGACACATCGAGATGTTTATTCATGAATTTAATAAAACATCACATGGCGCTGGGTGTTGAGCTGGCTTTGGGTGGGGCTTGCTACTGCGCATCCGGTGGGTTAAGACAAAACAAAGCCATAGCCATAATTCATAATGCAAAAGTAAATACATAATTGCCTCCAGTGCTGGGAATAGAATACAGTTTCTTCTTCCTTGTGGTGACTTATTTGGTGTTCTTTTCCCTGTCTTCATCTTTCTTGAAAATTTTGCATGAACGTGGGAGCCAACCTACTATGCCTGAAGTAAACTACTGTTTCACACAACCAATTAAATAACACACTGGAGTAAGGAGAAAGAGGTTTAATAATGACTGTACTGCATTTCAAACAGAGAAAAGGTGTCTGATGTATGCAGACAGTTGTGCCTAGATCTGTGGGCAACATTTAATGGCTATGGTCAAACTTGTTCTTTTTATATTCACTCACACCACTAAATATCCCAGTGATAAACATTTATTATTTCTTTAGAGAAACATATATTTTTTTTTTCATGAAGAAGAACATTAATATATTTATAGAGAGAAAATAAACCATTAAGAGGTGTTAGAATTAAGAATCTGTTAAAAGAAAGCTGAAAATGCATGTGGGTGACAACTTAATGACAGAGCGTAGCAAATTGTGCAGTAGCGGCTTTTTGTCCATGCTTAAGCCATTTGCTTTGTTTACCAGTTACTGTGTACTATTTCTTGCCAATAAAATTAATTGAAGCTTGGTTATCGCCTCTGGTAGTTTATTGTGTTAAATGTTTCAATTTCTAGTTGCTATGTGATTGAATATGCTGAGGAGTGTATATCCAATATTCTTATTTAGGGTTATGCTACATTGCTTTCATATTGCTGTTATTGTATTTGAATTTAGAGCAAATCACTCTAAGCAATATTTACAGGTTTTCTGTCACTCAGAGCCAACATTACTCTAAGTATGTAACTAAGAAATATTCTCATTTGACCTGCAAAAGTATAAAGACAGAAAGTTAAAAGCACTGAAGTGTAATACTTGGAAGCCATCAGATGTAATATTTGCTGAAGTTTATTTCTCACTTTCCCTGATTATAATGAAGGACCAGTCTAGTCTACACATAAAAAAGGAAAGGCTGTCTCAACTAAATATCTGAAGAGACACAGATCTTGTTAAATTGAGCATAGCCAAAACGCATCACTCCCTAGTACTTCGGGAAAGAAGAGTTAGTCGCAGATGTTGCCTGTACAGACATTTCTTTTACAGACAGGTTTTTGATTAATTTTGCAATTTGTCGTTAAGTGAGTGTGCTAAAATCAGCAGTCTATTTTCTAAAGTAGGCTACAGTATTACATGGAATTATTTATTTTAACGAGTGGTTTAACAGTGCCAATGAATTTGTCCGGGGTGTCATGTTCTAAACAGAATTCCAAAAGATCATTTAAAGTGCAGCACATTTAAATGCTTTTGATTACCTACAGACACTAAACTCTGAGGGATATATATATATATATATATATATATATATATATATATATATATATATATATATATATATATATAAAATGTCATCACAATAAGACCTGTACCTAGAGCCAGAATGAACATGTGTTAAATGTTGCATACAAAACTGTGTGCAGTATGTCTTCCTTGTATTGACTGACAACAGGTTTAGAATTTACAACCCATTTTGAAGGAAGTATGACACATTCCAGATTTCCAACTAATGTGTTATCACTATTCCATGTTTTTCTCTCTCTTTGCTTTCCACCTTCAGTTGTTTTACGATAAATTGATAGGGATGCTCAACGGAGTATTTTACAAAAGTAAAGGTTGTCTGAACCTTGTTTCTGCTGAGACATTTATTTATGAAGTTAGAGTATTTGCTGTCACAGTTTAATACATATACTTAATAACTTGGCTATTTATTTTCATTTGCAGACTATAAAATATTCAACCATTAAGTCTCATTTTAGTAGAGTCAGAAGAAGATAACTCCACCCTATAAACACTTAAGGATAAAAACAGGGTCTATATTATGACCGTGAAAGCTTGTTTCAGCGAATACATAAACTTTGAACTTATTGTGTGAACCGTGAATACACCGAACGCCTTAAACTGCGAAATTCAAAATCTCGAACTGGCATAGTTGGCCAACCCCACCGCTTGCTACATACTACCCACCCAAATAAAATAAATAAACCACATACATACACTAACCTAAACCCTACTTCTAACTCTACACTAAACCTTACATACATTACTATCTATGCAATTTCCTTAACCAGCACCCTAACCCTAACTATCGCGCACTTACCTTACGGAGCTATACTGCAGAAGAGGTTGAGATATTTGTGGGGTGGGGGACTGTACACTGTACTCTGACAGTAGTGAGGTTAGAAGATAAATTCCTGTGAATCTAGATGTAGTAAGATGTTCACATTTTATTTCACTTTCCATCACATTGTTCTCAATAAGCGGCTGTCTGTGTTGGTCTGAGCAGAATGTGTTTGATGGCAGCTGATCTTTGGCAGTTCACACTGAAAAGCATTGCTATCTAACAGGGCTTGGATCTCTGGCTGAGTTTTTACCTGTGATTACTTCTGTGTTGAGTCCTCTTGTGCTTACTGTGCTGCTTTGGATTTTATTCATGTGCTTTGGTTTCATCCCCCACATCCTCGGGTGTATAATGTATGCCGCTGGCCATTTGTACTTGAACTTTTTGCCAATCAAACACCAAAAGAGTACAAATAAGGTAGCCACTGTTGTGAAGGAGCAGGAACACAGGCATTATTTCTGGACAGGATTGTGTATTGTTGCAGTCATCTTCTAAGTTTTTTAGGGAATTACTCTTCTGACAACTTTGAATATTAAGCTTTAGACACAATTTATTTTTCCTTGATAGAAAAAAAGACTGGGTCTTTCTTTACTCATGACTTTTTGTTTAAGTCATCATTAAATTAAATATCTGTAAGATCCACATTAGAGCATTTAGAACCCTATGACTCCTGGGGCCTAGCAGTACCCGTACTCCTGGCTTAAGTCTCTTACATCCGCTAAATGTATTACAATACAGTCTTGGCCAATTAGAGTGTGGTAAAGTCATGGTGGGAAGCTGAAAAGTAAAAAAAAAAAAGGAAGTAATCTATAAGGATGATACAGGTCCAGGATGAGGGTAAAATGGTGAAAAGACACCCTAGTAGTACCAGGGTGGAATAGTGCACAATGGCGGGGGGCTTGGTGTCCTTTTTAAGGGTCCATTATTACACCTAAAGCTATCTTTGCTGATTGCAGTCAGATAAGTGAGGTTTATATGGTCAGTAAAGTGGGTATAATGAGTGAGTGCAAATTGTGGCAGTATGTAAATGAAAATGAAGGACCAGATCTGTTGTTTGAGCACCAGTAATGGTTATTGGCTTACTATAATGAAGCCCCACCCCATTTAAGTTAGCCACACCCATTCAGTTGCTTCATGCAGCCAGTACTAGTCATTCTATAAATGAAAATGGTGGTAACTAATGCTTTAACACATTAATGTTCTTGCCCTTACTCCTACTGACTCAAGTTCAGAGTGACAATATTTAATAAAGATGGACATTTGAATTTCAAGCTTAATAGCTTTCAAAATATCTAACAGCACAAAATCCTACATTGGCAGGGGGTGCAGCAGCCTTGTCCCCCACACAGGGATCTATATTATTATTTATTGTGATGTATTTGATGATATTCTCTTTCTCTGGGTTAAATGTTGATTATTTACTATGAGGGGTTATTGTAATGATAAGTAACCCTAATAAATATGACTTCAGGTACTGAACTACGAATTAATTTGCAAGTTGAATTTGCAGCAAAAATAAATGAACAACTTGGCACAATATAATGGCCAATACCTTCTTTATAAATGAAGCCTCTGCAACACTTCCTCATCCTTTCTCCTCTCTGAGCTTCTCCATGGGCTAGAACTACTAAACACCTCTACTTCCACATAGATAAACAAACTGATAAAATCATGCAACAGCATTGCTAAGTTTTACTGGCACCTGACATAGTCCATTGCAGTACTATTCTGCAAAATTATATTTGCATCATTAAGGTAATAGAAAAAAGTTTCCTCTCTTAATCCCTGCTTACAAATTCCTTTATAACACAGTCATTTGTAGCATTTTTACATTGTAGACCTAAGCAAAGTGTCTGTGCTGCGAAGGTACATAACCTTCTCAATGCATTAACATCTAAAAACAGGTAGAAGGATGGAGGCATCCCAGACTACCAAGTTTTAATCTGAGAACAACTGCTATCTTTTACTCACGAGGGAATTTTACTAAGTTGTTTCAAAAAGTTAGCCAAAGTTTATTTTGTTAACAAACCAGACTGCTAATGCTGCATTTCTTAAATATGCACTGTGTGTGTGTGTGTGTGTGTGTGTGTGTGTGTGTGTGTGTG
>NC_056744.1:518338055-518353055 GCF_019279795.1 Protopterus annectens
TGCTAGTAGGTCACTCATGCTTTAGCCATAATCTTATCCAGAATCTCTTCTATTAATTCCCCCATGTCAATCAACACCCATAGCTCTAAATACATGGCTCTTTAGGGGTCCACTTGAGGGCCTGGCCTACTTCACACTTAAACTCTTAAAACTTCCTGGAATAATTGGGTAAAATACCAACTTATTAACACTTAACATATAAGTATAATTTCCAGTATAATCAATTCTCACTCCTAAAACACACAGGGCTTTCTGAGGCACAGAGCAGAGGCAGTATAATGTCTGCATAATCTGCCAATTTAGCCCGCCCAGCTGGAAGGGTAATTGCACATATATGTCCATGGCTAAACCAGTGCTGTAAGGCAAATGTTATAAAGCCAAATCAAAAAAAAAATTTGAAGAGTCTGTTAAGGATGTCAAAAGTTGAATAGATTCTCATACGAGTATGGTAATCAAAAAAAACAGACTTTTGTGTGTGATGCTGATAAGATCTAAATGCATCCCATTATTTTCATGGGGGCCAGAAAAAAATGGTCCCACTGAATTCAATCATATGTTTTCTCTGCATCTAACAAAATAAACAATAAATAATCAATTCAATTCAATGCATGAACAAACACATGATATCTAAAAAATAATAATGAAAAAAAAAACAGGTGAGCATTTTCCTCATTTGGTTAGTGCTGCTGCCTGCACATGGCTAACTGGCCCAAAATGCAAGGACTGGTAACTATTTATGAACTCCACCGGACCCTTTCTCAGTGATAGGAGTCACACTTGGTTAAGCTGTGTAGCCACTAATTTAGTGATGTTCGTTTGTTCACCAGTAATCAGTAAAATTGGCATATACAAAAAAGTTGAGTAGACTCAATTTGAACAAAAGAGTAGTTATTATAGCAATAACCCATGCCTGGGTGTTGGTAATGCTGGATTTACCCATGGTTGGCATGGTTTGGTCACGAGGGCAAAGCCCGAGGGGCCAAACAAAGCCAACCATGGGTAAATCCAGCATTACCCACACCCAGGCGTGGGTTATTGCTATTATACAATGACATTAAGAAAAAAAATAATTACTTTTCTTAAATAATGGCATTGTATAATGCCTCCTTGCTGCCCTTCCGCAGCTGTCTGGTATTCTGCGGCAGTTCTGATGTACTGCGCATGCGTATGCCTACGCAGTACATCAGAGCTGTGGGCAAAAGCAACGGAGAAAGCAAGATCTCCATTGCTTTTTACAAACTGTTTCGCTATGTTAAATGAATTTATCATAGCGAGACAGCTTTAAAATAAGCAATGGAAATCTCCGTTGCTTATTTTAAACCTGTCTCGCTATGTTAAACCCATTTAACATAGCGAGACAGTTTTGAAAAAAAACAACAGAGAAAGCAAGATCTCCGTTGCTTTTTGCAAACTGTTTCGCTATGTTAAATGGTTTATCATAGGGAGACAGCTTTAAAAAAAGAAACAGAGAATCTCGTTTAACATAGCGAGACAGTGTTGCTGTAAGAGTTATAGTAATGGAAGAAGTCTGAGCGACCGGACCTTTTACCATTACTATAACTCGGATTTACAATGTGCACACTGACCAACCAGTGTGCACGTTTTTGAATATTAATGGGGGGTCGTTGTATAATGTTGAGTAATCCCCATATGTTTCCCCTCAAATAAATAACGTGTACATTTTCCACCTGTTGATGAAGCATTACAAAATCTAGTCTTATAAAATGGTACCATTATTGTCTGTTGCAAGGTTTTCCTGAGTAAATGAAAGTCACTTTGAACAGCATAGTGCAGCTGTTAGTAAACCTTGCAGACAACTTCTGTAAGGTGGACATATCATTAGATCAGTGACATCAGGTTAGGACTGGGACAAAGTGTGCTTAGATTACTAGAAGTTACATAGGATGTAGAGTTAATTAAGGCATTAACCAAACAGCAGATATTGGAAAGTCAGGAATGAGTGGGAGGAAGAAAGCCTGGAGATGATATATGAATTATATTACAGCTGAAAAGGCAGCAAGTTTTGTATAAGATTTCATACACTGCAGAGCCTTTTTTGTTGCTACCATACAGCTTACCTGGACAAAGTACTCCACCTAACCAGAAAACCAGCTAAGGGCTAAAACTCAAACAGACCTGCTGAGAGTGTAGATTAGGTGGTTAGCAAATGTGCACTTTGCTGAGTTAACCCTTCAGTGTCTGTTTTACCTCTTTTTTTACAGCAGTGCACAAAGACGTAAAGTACCAGAGGTCAGGTCAAAGGTCACAACTTAATGGGATGTTCATCAAGTTGCTAAAATTGGCTATGCCCATGTACCAACCCTGATTAAGTTATAAACTAAAAGCATATTCTGCAGTTATCAAAACTTGTAACTACATCACCAAGCTCTGCTTCCAATCTGATGTCTCTTACTTTTAATTGTCTGTCCATGACAATTGTGAGTCCCTACTAGGGAACACTACTAACCCATTGTATATAATCACTTTGTTTTTATAATTGTTTGCTAACCTCTGTGTAATCTATGTAAGTTTGTCTTTGTGGAGCTTTTCTCCTGGGCCTCCGCAGAAAATGGACATGTATCCAATCGGACTATCCCGGTAAACAAATGTAAAATAAATAAAAGTGGGTACAAGAAATCACTATGTTAGAATTAATATCTTGCCAAGGCTTTTGACACCATTCCCCACTCTGGAATTATAGATAAACTCACTAAACTAGGTATAAATCCCTATGTCACAAGATGGGTTGCCAACTGGCTCACTGACAGAACCCACACTGTGAAAGTAGCAGACTCCAAATCCGACTTCAGACCAGTGACAAGTGGAGTACCACAGGGTTCAGTCCTGGGTCCCCTCCTGTTTGGTATCTACTTCTCTGAAGTACAGGCTAACACAGAAGGTCTTTGGCTAACGAAGTTCACAGATGACTGCAAACTAGGAAACATAATCAAAACTCCTAACGATGTGGACATCCTACAAAAGGGCCTCACTGAGACAGATGCCTGGTGTCAAAGCCATGGCCTCAAGCTCCATGCCAAAAAGTGCATTGTCATCCCCTTTGGTAAAAATTCTGTACCCATGAACTACAACATAGGCGGTAGTACACTTAACACTGAAAGTGTGATAAGAAACCTTGGGACACAGGTGGACAGTAGTCTCTCCTTTGATAATCACATTGCCACAGTAGTCAGGAAATTTTTCTACATGGCACACCTCATCACAAAAGGTTTCTCATCCAGAAAAAAAGAGGTCATTGTTCCCCTCTACTTATCACTCATTAGATCCATTATAGAGTACAACGTCCCTTTTGATATGTACCTCACAAGACATCTACAACAACTGGAAAGGCCGCAGAAATACCTCACAAAGAGGATTATGGCCTCAAACAGATGACCTACGCAGACCATCTCAAAAAACTCCAGCTTTACTCCATTGCATATCACCTACTCATAGGTGATCTCTGCCTAACATACAAAGCTATGTCAAACCCAGAGCTGTTGAACATGCTCCACTTAAAGAAATCCCAATCCTCCGAGCTACATGCTCTAGGGACCTAAACCTTGTCACCACAATAAACAGAACATGCCAGAGGGACAGATTCCTGTCCCAGAGACTTCCCATACTCTGGAATAAACTACCTATCTATATCAAACAAAGCTCCAAATTAGCACTCTTCAAGAAAAATCTTGATGATTGGATGGGAAATAGGAAATTCACCCCGGGGATCACCTCTGTGTCTCTGCTCGACAGTGGCACAGGAAAATAATTTTCTTGGGTGGCTAAAGCCAGGGTACCTTTATGGCTGGGCTTGTATAGGCCCCAGGGCCAATAGCCTAGTACCTACCTATGAACCTAAGGACTGCAGAAGGCAAGTGTGTTATTTATTTTTTTTTTAGCTTTTTTTTTCTCGTGAGGGCATGAGCCATCCAACAACAGGATGTCATTAGAGAAGGTGTGATGTATTCCTAGTAAACTATAGCTACAGGTGTGACTGTTGGTTATAGGAAAGCATGTATTTCCAATGCATGCCACATTCCCCAGCTACATTTCACAATACTACCTGCGGGCTGTGCCATGGCTTCAGCCTTTTCCTTGCTGCTTCAAATGGCCACAAACCAAGTGTCAGCCATGCAGGGGTAAGTGTTTTCTCCTACCCCCCTAGTACAGACATGCAGTGGCTGGTCACCTTTATCCCTCCCTGCTGGCTCTTCCAGTTTATGGCCAGTAACTTAGCAGAGTTTATTTGACAGAGTTATAAGTTCATCTCTTGTCCACAACATAATGCATTGCTATATAAGGCAGTACACAGCTGAATGTTCAAGAAACTGCTGAAAATGAGGCCAAATACTTTATAGTTAGATTGGTACAATGGAAATGAATTGAAGAACTGAGATATGCCCACAATTGTTTAAAGCTGTCTGCTTTGTCTGCTCACCACTACTGGCATGGACATCATTAGGAGGGTTATAGTATACTGCAAGGCAGATGTGAAAAATATGTTATATATTAAAATAAAATGTTAACAGTGGGTTGGCTAGTATTTCAAAGTTTCAGCTTCAGTACATATTTGCATTGTAAGTAACCAGTACAACAACAGAATGCTATGTGTCTTTGTAACAGCACACAATATGAACAATTTCATATTTTTCAAGATACAGTAACACATTATTAATACAAGGTACTATTATACAGTTAAAGGATATACAAAGTAGATTTGCAGCAAGTTTTCAGTAAAGTATTCAACACCACTGAGAGGACAAGCTGCTACAGCTCTCTGTTAGCCTAATAGGTAAATAAGCAGTTTTGGTTTTATATTTTACAGATTTATATTACACTCACTGTGGCCAGCCTTCCCCTGTAGATACTGTAAAAAGTGTCAGCAGTGCCCAGATGATGTTGTCATAGTGGAAGTCATGGCGTTTCCATTCCCGGTCCTTTACTTCCATCTTGTTTTTGTCATGTTCTACATATTGACCTCTAAGAGATTTGATAAGCATATTTTAATATTCAAAGATAAAAAAATCTCAAAAATATCATGAATCTTTAGATATTTTGAAAAACATCTTAGAGTTAGCCTACAGTGATCTACTCTTCCTATGCAACATAGATTACATTGTTATTTAGATCATGAAGAAATCAACCCAGATCTTTTTTATTCAGTGCACAGGATCAGCCCAAACCTTCCTCTTCCTGCAAAAAGATGGCCCATTTGTTACTCCTTCGGGTGATAGCCAGGCTACACCAATCAGATCAAGAGCCCTCCAGCTCATTCATTCCCTGTCCAGTGACCCTTATCAGCCCATTAATTTCCACACTGGAGATAAGAGCTGGATGTTGAGGAGAGGCACAGTCTGCAGATGCTGTGGGCTGTCCTAACCTCAACCGCCCCATTATAGCTTGTGTAGTACACAGCTGGTTGCTACCAGGAGGTTCATGCATGCTACCATACATTCTAATTCTTGCTGAACAGTTTATAGTTTGCACTTGGCTGCTTGTTGCAGATAATACACCTACACTCCTGCAGGTGTTGTATATGCAGTGACCATACTGCCACCCCCCTGCAGAATAGGGAAATTGGGGTTAGCCACTCAGTCTTGTCTTCACGCACACCAGTCCATCAAGTGTGCATGCCACTAGTCAAACATAGGTTGTCTTGACATAGTCTGGGAGCATATATACATACAACATGGAGCCGGTCCAACCCAAAATGCTTTGTCTGCATGAAAATAACATGCATGTTAGCATTACTGAATATCCATGCATACATTACACTGACTACCATTTTAAATTACTTCACTGGCATGATAAGTCTGACATACATTGCGCCCATTAAACAAGTATTTTCCAAAGGTACGAAAACCATAGTCAGGGTATAGGCAAGTAAACTTAAAATAAGGTATCAAATCACAGTAAATACGGTATCAAATCACAGTCTAGAACCTTATAGAAAAAAATGCATTCTGCAGTATAATGCTGAAAACTTACAACAGGTAATTAAGCCACCATTACTTACATGCATGTGCATATATATAGATAGTGACAGAAAATGGCTTTTTCTTCATTAAAGCTAGTATTCAGTGTGATCACACACACACACACACACACACACACACACACACACACACACACACACACACACACACACACATTTATTTTGGGTCTCTAGTGTCCATCAGCCTGACTGTCTGCTGCTTAGCTGTCCATCCCATGGCTCCGGCCTCTTATCCTGTACTCACTTGATGGAAGGGAAAGGGTTTGGGAAATGTTAGATTTTATCTGTACTACTACCCCACCACCTCAGATTTAGTGGTCCAGGAAGGAGACACAAAGCAGAGCTAGAGCTGGCAGTATCACATACACTGACCAGTATACCAGGGAATTTTCTTAAGTCCTATAGCCCAGTTTACTGCCAATATTACATTTTAGACAGGATGAGCAATGAGGCATGACGCAGGAGGACATGATTTCCCCGGATTCTACAGCAGCACACTATCTTGCCTTCCTGCTTACCTTGCTTGGCAATTGCACTAAAACATGGCTTCCATCAGTTATCAAAGAGATATGTGACATTCCAGAATACATTCCTCCCCCAATCAGGATGGGTACGCCCTTTATCCCTGTCAACTCCATGAGACATCTAAGATGAAAATTGAGCCTAGGTTGTCTGGGTCATTATCAATGTTTTGTCCCACTACACTACTAGGTTAGCCACATGTACATATATTGTACTCTATATGTGCATTCCTAACACCTTAGCTCAGAACTACCAAGATATTTTAAATTAAATGCTGTCAGCATTGTTTTAAATGCTTAATTATTGTTACATTTTGTAAATATCTCTATATAAGTTCTAAATACCATTCTACATATACAACTGTCTATGTCTGTCTACATAAATCAGTTATACATAATTTTCCCAATTTTGTTCAATGTATTTTACCTACAAAAGCTCAGCTTCTCCCCTACCAGACCTAGATAATGGCTCTACTACCTTTACCCAACTGACTCATTCATTGGGGTGGGATCCCTCAGGCTAGGCAAGAATCCTACATTCGATTTGTTCCTGCCTGGGTTGTTTTATTGGCCTATCTGTTTCCTCCTATAATGACTGTCAAGTGTTAGGGAGCCTGCCAGTTTACCGGTTTGTTGTGCTGGCCTTCCCTCCCATGTTGAAGCATTGTCTCCATCCTTGCAGCACATCCATTAGTGAGATCCACTTTATTTATTCATTCGTACATTCATTTGTTTAATTATTTCAGTGTGTTAATGGGGTAAGTGGACTGGGCAAAAGACCCTTTTCACCCAAAACCTATACCCAGGCACACGGGTGAATTACAATAGTAAGTAACAGTTAAATATTGGTTAGGTATAATCCAAAGGAAGGTGCAACTTATACAGGCACCCAGCACATGTTAAATCAATGGTGATTTCCACATGTGGAAATGCATACAAAAATATTCAGCTGTTTGCACTTAAGACTACAGAAATAAGTGTATAATTTATATAGAATTATGAAAGATGAGAAGCAGAAGCCATTTACACATGCACAATTATTTGCAGTTTATGCAATTATTTACATTATGTCAGGTACACAGTACTTCCTTGATGGCCATCTGTCTGGAGTGTTCTCTATATAGTCTCTCAGCTTGCATGAATACACACAGGTAGCAGGTGCTCACGGGCTTATGCTGTGGGTGGAAAGTACAGTTGTGTACACTTACCATAAATGTAGATGTTTGTGTGTATTCACTGTTGCAGTCCTCAGATATGGGTTATCCTGCTCCCGGTAGCCCTCAGTCGGCCCGAATACCAGAGACCTTGGTATATTACGTCGGCTGCCGCCGGTTGTAAAACTGATGTCAGAACTTCAGGAATAAAGGGAGGTAGCCAATGCCATTTCCTCAGTTATTCTTGCCTTAACTATCAGGAGCCCCCAAAAGAAGGCTAACCCAGGAAGGTAGCACCCCAGACACGTCATACAAAAAATAAAACTATATAGTCTGTGTCTTAGGAAAAAAAGGGGGAATGGAGGGTGGGAAACCAGGACAGCAACAGTGAATACACTCGAACATCTACATTTTATTTATTTATTTATTTATTTGTTTGCAGTTGTTTAACCAGGATAGTCCATTGGGCCAAAAGAACCCGTTTTCAATGGAGTCCTGGGGAGAAAAGCTCCACATAACGATTATACAGAGATTAAGTTCTACATACAGATTATACAAAGATAATGTTCCACACATAGTTTACATGAGGATTATAAAGAAAAACATTCTATAATTTCTGGTTAAACGTTAGAAGTAGTATATATGTGTTTTTTTAGTAAAAATTACTAGGTACAAATAAGGAGTTGTATGCTAGAAGCAAGCAGGAATTTGCTGGCTGGGAATTGAGAAAAAGGAAGGAGGAAAAGAGTTGGGAGTAGAGAGTAGGTTATGAGGGGTGTGAACAGGAGCATTCCCATGAGGATGTTAGATGGGAGTGTAGTGATTTTTTAAAATATGAGAGGCTAGCAATTGTACGAATTGAGGGGGGGGGGGGAGTTCCATAGGCGTGCTAGTGAGAAGGACAGGAGGTTGTGTCCTGGAGGGTGTAGGGGTCTATAAACTTCTATGAGGTTTTGATTGTTAGATCTTAGAAGTCTTTGTGTTTGATGCATTTTGAAGGTAGATGAGAGAGAGGGACAGAGGGATGGCTGGAATATGAGTTTATGTGCATAGGTGAGCTGAGTGTAGGAGAGGTAGTTGGGAAGCTCTAGCCAGTTGAGTTTGTGGAGAGGTACACAGTGATGGGTAGATGATTTGTTACTGGTGGCGAATCTAGCTATTTTGTTGTAACAAGAGGACAGTTTGGTTTTCAGAGAAGATTGTAGGTTAGTTAGAAGAGGAGCACCATAGAGAAGGGAGGGAAGGAGAAATGTGGTAGAGAGAGTAATTCTGGTAGTTGAGGTGAGGAACCGATTGTGACAGTAGAGCATGCCTAGTTTTTGGTGTTTTTTTTTTTTATATTTAGTAGTAGATGGGAGTTGAATTTGAGCTTGTCATCGATTTGGACCCCTAACAGTTTGGCTTCAGATACCAGCTCAAGAGATGTGTTATTTTGGCTGGTTATGGAGAATAAATTTCTATCAAGGTTATTAGTTTTGGAGGGAGTAAATATCATAAGTTTAGTTTTAGCAGCATTGAGAGCAAGATGGTTATCTTTCATCCATTGTTCTGTGGTGGAGAAGGCATCTTGAGTGAGTTTTAAAAGAGTTGGGATGGATGAGGCAGCACAGATGATTGTGGAGTCATCTGCGTATTGAATAATGTTTGCAAGGGGGGATAGAGCGGAAAAAGTCATTAATGAAAATGTTGAAGAGGAGGGGGCCCAAAATAGAACCTTGTGGGACACCTGTAGGGGTGTTGAGGAAGGATGAGGTGGCTTTTTTCCATTTGACGGCTTGTTGCCTATTGGAGAGATAGCTAGAAAACCAACAGAGGGAAGAGGTAGAAAGGTTTAGGTTAGATAGTTTAGTAAGAAGTAGGTTATGAGAGATAGTGTCGAAGGCTTTAGAGAGATCGAGGAGGATGGTAGATACAGTGAGGCCGGAATCTCTAGCTTTATTCACAGTTTCAAGGAAGGATAGGAGGGCAGTCATAGTACTATGATGGGGTCTGAATCCATGCTGTCTAGGAGTTAGTAGATTGTTGTCTAGGAGATGGGGAAGAAGTTGAAGATGGATACATTTCTCTAGGACTTTTGAAATGGGTGAAAGGATGGCGATGGGACGGAAGTTGGTAATATTAGTATTGGTTCCACCTTTATGCAGTGGAATGATGTAGGCTTTTTTCCATATTTGAGGAACAATACTTTTTTGGATTGAGTGGTTAATTAGAATACTGATAGGGAGGGCAATGGCTTCAGCAGCTATGCTGAGGAAGTATGAGGGAATGTTATCAGGTAAGTGTACACAACTGTACTATGTTCTTCATGTTTCACTGTTGCAGTCCTCACATATGGGTTGATTCCCAAAGCCCGGGAAAAAGACAAAGGGGGGAGGAAGGATCACAGATTAAGAGTTGGTAAGAAGGCCCTGCAAAACTGCAGAGGCAAAACCAGCCCTGGATTTAGAAAACAAAGGTAGATTGTAATGCTTTGTGAAAGTATGGACAGAAGACCAAGTAGCTGCTTCTAGAATATCCTTAGTAGGCACACCTCTCAGTAAGGCTGCAGAGGTAGAGGCAGCTCTAGTGGAATGGGTCCTAATACCCTGAGGGGGAACCTTCCCATGCTGCAGGTAACAAAAGTGAATATAATGAGCAATCCATTTGGAGATGGTTTGTTTTGAAATAGCTTTACCCTGAGCCCCAGGAACAAAACTAACCAATAACTGTTCAGATTGTCTAAAGGATTTAGTCCTCTCTAAGTAAAATCTCAGCTGTCTATGCACATCAAGAGAGTGCAGAATCCTTTTCCCTTTATTATGGGGATTGCGGAAAAATGTAGGAAGGTGAATAGACTGGTTAAGGGTTAAACTGGAAACTACCTTAGGCATAAAGGAGGGATTAGTTCTCAAGAAACCCGATCTGAGTAAAAAATAATGAAAGGTTCTACTGCCATTAAGGCTTGCAGCTCTGATACCCTTCTAGATGAAGTAATGGCTAAAAGGAAAGCAGTCTTCCAGGATAGAAACTTCAAATCTGCAGAGGCAGCTGGTTCAAAGGGAGGTAGAGTAAGTTCTTCCAGGTCAAAATTAAGATCCCAAGCAGGAGTAGGAGCTCTTCTGGGAGGTCTAAGATTACTAGCTCCCCTCAGGAACTGTTTCATCAAGGAGTGAGAAGAAATGGGTTGCTCAAAAGAACAATGAGCTGCGATTGCTAAAGTGTGAATTTTGATTGAAGAAAAGGAAAGTCCACCATTAAGCAGTCCTGCTAGGTAGCCAAGAATGAGTGAAAGAGAAGGATGAGAAGAGTCTTCTCCTTTAGCCAGCATCCAAGAGCAAAATCTGTTCCATTTATTTGCATCGGATTTTCTGGTGCTAGGCCTCCTGGCCTCATGAAACTAGGCTATTAGATGTAAGCCCATGGATGCTGCTATGGACCATAGTCTCATGCTTTGTCTGCACAAGGGGTAAGAGTGAGTCCCCCCTTTCTTGTTGATGTACCACATGACTGTGGTATTGTCTGTCCTGATCAGCAGAGTGCCAGGGAAGAGTAGGTCCTTGAAAGCCAGCAAGGCCTGCTGCACTACCATAAATTTTTTTAAGTTTATGTATAGATGAATCTGCTGGGTGGTCCAAGTCCCCTGTATGCCCCTGCCTTCAAGGTGATCCCCCCATGCAACATCTGAGGCATCTGTGGTGAGAGTCTGGCTGGCAGGCAGTGCGCGGTAAGGCAGACCCTTGTTCTGAGAACAGGCTGTTGCCCACCAGAGGAACTCCATTTGTAGACAGGGAATCAGGGGAAGAATCAAGTCTAAGTCCTGTGTGTGTTGACACCAAAGATTCTTGAGGTACCATTGAAGTTTTCTCATATGCAGCCATGCATTTGGGATCATCAAAATACATAAAGCCATGAACCCCAGTGCTTGCAGGAATTGCCTTGCAGAGAGCAGGGTCATGCTTGCCAAGTTCATGAAGTAAGCCGAAAAGTCTTCTTGCTTCTTTTGAGGGTGGAATACCATCTGGGTGGCTGTATTCAAACTCACTGCCAGGATAAAAATCTCCCTTGTTGGAACCAACTTTGACTTCTTTTCATTGAGAGTGTAACCCAAAGAGGTGAGAATGTTCTTCACAGAATCCAAATCCTTTTCTAGTTGCTCTGGGGAGTTTGCTTGAATGAGACAGTCCTCCAGGTAAGGATACATTTGAATGTTTCTCTGTCTGCAAAAAGCAATGGCTGGAGCCAGGCACTTTGTAAAAACTCTGGGAGCAGTAGATAAGCAAAAGGGCAATACAGAGAATTGAAAGTGCTGCTCCCCAGCCCTGAAGCAAAGGAACTGCCTGCTACTTGCTCTTATTGGGATGTGCAGATAAGTCTCCTTGCGATCCAAAGTTAACAGCCATGAATCCTTGCCCAGCAGTGGTAGTAACTGTTGAAGGGTGAGCATCTTGAATTTGGGAATCACCAGAAAAGTGTTAAGAATAAACAGATCCAGAATAGGGCGCCAGGTGCCCCCATTCTTTGGTAACAGGAAAAGTCTTGAATAAAAACCTAGGCCTGCCTGATATGCAAGAACTTGCTCTATAGCCCCCATAGTCAGTAGAGAGGATCCCCAACGTGGTACTTATCTGAAGGCATCTTCAACTCGGTAGTCGTAAAGCAAAACGAAAGTAAATGGCTGACCGGCACTAGTGCAAATTGCATCTGCTTCGGGCTCCCCAGCAAGAAAGACTGAGGAAATGGCGTCAGCTGCCTCCCTTTATACCTGACTTTCTGACATCAGTTTTACAACCGGCGGCGGCAGACGTCATATACCAAGGACTCTGGTATTCGAGCCGACTGAGGGCTACCGTGAGCCAGATACCTCATATGTGAGGACTGCAACAGTGAAACATCACCTGGTGCGCCTGATCACTGACACCCAAGTGGCAACCCAGAGCAGTATGTGTTTTTTATACACACACACACTCACACGCATACACAGACATATATATATATATATATATATATATATATATATATATATATATATATATATATATATAGACACACACACACACACACACACACACACACACACACACACACACACACACACACACACACACACACACACACACACACACACACACACACAAAATCACAAACACATACACATGTATATGTGTATATGTACTGGAGCACATTATTTACTTGTATACTAAACAGGTAAGACTATAGCTCTTACCTGTCCATGATTATGCAGAATGTCTCTGATTTTTTTCTCATATGTTTGGTCTATTTCTTGTAACAGTTGTGTTTTTTTTGGCAAATCTTTGAGGACTGCAGTTACTAAATAATGACAAATATCTGAGTTTTAGACTTTATAACATTCAGAAAATGTATTCTAATGCAAAACATATTTTCTGGTAACTTTCTAAGTAGATAACAGCACTATTTAAAATGTATACTTAACACTGGACTTTTGCCACTCAGTTTCTTGGCTTTGTCCCTACTTCTAGGGTTAAGTGTTAATAGAAACAAATCTTTGTTTCCAGAGGTAACGTGGTAGTTTTCTGGTCTGAATGAGCGACTTGCTCTGAGTGAAGCCCCAAACATATAGAGACAGTATCTGTGGCTGATTTGGGATTTTGTTTGAATATTGGGGAAGCCACATATCATGAGACTCTTCAAATGAAAAGTGAGTACTCAGTGGCTTTGTGTTTAGCTAAATACCTTGCTCTCAGGCCCAAGTACAACTGTGCATTGCTATATGGATAAAAAGTCCCCCAAGTATACTGCTTGTCCATTTATTCCTTTCCATTGTTTTATTTTTGGTGCTTTTATCTTATTTTATCACTCTAAGATATTTTAACTGGAGTTTCTAAATACATTGTATCCTGCAAACCTAGTGGAAGTGAGAATGGTTACTTTATTTGTTATGCAAATTACATGTGAATTGGGTGTCCAGATTGTTTGACCTGATGTACCTATTTTTCTCATAAATGACTGAGAATTACAGTTAGTCAAAAATGCCAGGTATTAGTTTTATACTTCTTAGCTTTCAGAAAATGCATGCTGATGCAAAACCTATTGTTCTATTAACCTTTTTAAAGTAAATTGGAGTAATATTTAAGAAAAAACGTTCTGGTTTGGGAATCAATCCCCTGATTATTTTCACATTTGTCCAACATTCTTGGCCAGAAAAGTTGAGAGGTATGCTTGCATCAGGAAAGGTTAATATTTTATCAACCTTGGAAGTTCCATTGTTGAATCTGACTTAAATGCAGTTTTTCTTTAATCTCTTAAGATACTAGCTGGCTTGCAGAATGTATTCAGAGCATGGATTTGATGAACCATTCATTAAATGGAATAAAGTAAGCCACCATGTAACTGTACGATCATCATGGTTAATCCCAGTGTGCCCAAATTATCACACACACAGTATGTTGGTAGAATCTGGAATAAGCTTCAAAAATACACACTTCTCTCTCATCTACACAACTCTTTAAAAAAACCTCAGACATTACCTAAAGACAGAATTATTCACAAAATTTACTTTCTTTAAATTAATTGTTTGTTTGTTTCTTTCTTTCTTTGCTTATTTTTGTTGGTGTAAGGGCCAGCTGGGCAGACCCGATTTATAGTAATGCTTCATGGAGGAAATCTCCATACATTTAAGGTCTAACAAGAAAAAGTAAAATCCATGCTTCAAAACCATCAAGCAGCCCCAGAATAACGGACAGCCACAGTGCAAAAGTTATCCAGGCAGCTATGAGTATTTTTTTTTTCTTACCCTAACCTCTCCACTGGTAGTTGACATGCATGCCCATATCTACAAAGGCCTATTACACGATAGCGGTGATTATGTCTTGGAGGTAGGGCTAGTGGTTAGACATATCTTGGCAAAGGCAGGTGTGTATTCCCTGGCTATACACTGCAAAGTGCCCACTTATATTTTCAAGAAAGTACTCACATTGCATAGGGATTATCTTCCTCATTCCAGGAAGGGTCTTCTAATGCCAGCTACTCAGTACTGTCCAACCTAGTGTGCGTCACAAGCTCCTGATTTGCTAGCCAATCCAAGATTATATAGACTGCAGTTATGGATCTGTCATTGTGTACCAATGAGCTGATAATAAACATTAAATAAAGAAAAGTCCTATAAAAAATTAAAAATACTGCATCTATGAGTCTTGTCAATATCCCTAGGTGCATCTTAAATAGCATGAAGCATAATTTAACCACCCCTTAACTATACTGTTCAGTTTTAGCCTACATACAGGTTTTGTACCAAGTGAATGGAGAATAACTAGTCATTTTCTTGCATAAGGGAGGACCTTCCACAGACTTAGGTAATTACAAACCCATAAATCTG
>NC_056744.1:518358055-518440555 GCF_019279795.1 Protopterus annectens
ATTGTTTTTATGTAATACATCTCAAATGTAAAAGCTCCTCATCTAATGCAGTAAGGAGTTCCTTAACGAGGTATGTGTGAGAATAGACTTAGTGAATCCATTTCTACTGTTGTCTAGGGATACTGGGAATTACTGGACCATGCATCCATCTTTGGTAGATACCAGTTCTTTTTAAGTAAGGGGAATGCATTAAACCTAAGCCAATTTAAAATTAACTAAATGTGCAACAGTGTGTGTTTCTTCTTAATTTCAGGCCAGCCAAGAAACAGCAAACTGTATAGTGGTCTGTGAGATATGTTGACTACTGTAGTGATGTCATATGGTAATTGCAGGTTGGCAGTAAATGTATTAGAAAGGGAGACATATCAGACTAAGCCAAATAGTAATCCAGCAATCAGCTGTATCAAGTTTCAGAGAGTTATCTACAAAGGTGCCAAAGAATTTAATGATTTCTACCATATCTACTATACTAGACATGGAATAAGATGCTGGTTGAATCTGACTACAAAAATGCATGGTCTTTAGTTTGGAGTTAGTGTAGACCAGATATGATGAGTCTTGAAATTTTGTATGAGCATCAGTGGTATGCAGAATGAAGACTTTGGTATATTGTATAAAATCCAATTACATATACTAACTTCTTTTTTCGGTTTACAAAACTGAGAGAAAAGAAAGTCTAATTCTTATCCACTTCAACACTGTATATATTAAGTTTTGCCCCATTTCACTTTGTCATTATTGCTCTTCAGAGAGCTATAAAACCAGTTAATGTTTTAACCATTTATCTCATGGCAATGGGTAAAAGTACCAACAGATTGGTCCAAAAATAGTGTACTTCTCTAACATATCATTACACAGACCTTTTGTGAAAAGGAGGCCATCAATGATGAATAACAGTCTCCAAATCTCATACATTTGTATGTGCTTATATGTACTAAATGTATAACTTGGCTCACTGTTTGCAACATTTACTGACTACAGGCTACTTTTATGTTTTAAGAAACTTTTGTGAAACAAACAAAATAAAATTAAGAATCTTTTAACAAATCTTTTAAGAAACATAATCAAGGTACACAGGCATATCTGCAAAAGTTAGGCATGTTCAATAACCTTGTACTGGTCTTTAATTTCTTTACATTCAATGGCAAACACTACTAATGAAAAACTAGTAAAGCAATGGGGGCTGCCATGGCTCCCACCATAGCTAACATAGCCCTGGGCAAGTGGGAAGAGGACTTTGTGTTAAACAACACAGACTACATGCAGCATATCACATGCTATTTTATGTTTTATTGATGACATCTTTATTGTGTGGGAAGGTGACACCTTGCAGCTTGGAGATTTTATCACTTACCTCAATCAAACAACCCCCTTCCTGAAGTTTCCCATAGCTATACTTCAACCACTTTTTTAAATATGCAGATTTCCAAGGACACCAACAATAACAGAATCACCACTGATCTATTTAGAAAACCAACAAGGGTTAACTTACTACTTTGCAATGAAAGTTCGCACCCTGCAAAAAACAAGTATAATGTGGTGATGTCCCCGGGCTATAGATTATCTAGAATTTCCACCAAGATGGAACCATTTTTGAGAAACCTGAACAACTTACAGAATGATTTCCTAGTTTGAGAATATGATAGTCAGATGTTAAAACACATCCTGGAACCCATTACAGAACTGAAAAGGACTGAAGCACCTTCACTTAACCTCCCCAGTAGGAGAATGTTAAGAAATTCCACAGAGAATAACAAATGCAAAAATAGCTGCTTCCTGACATACACTTTGGATTATCACAGTATCAAAAATGTTATTAAAGAAAACTGGGCCATTGTCACAGGAAATCCTTATCTGATTAACATCTTAGGTGAAGCCCTGTCCCTTGTTTACAGGAAGACCAGGAACATTAGAAGTTTTGTTGAATTTAAACCTAGACTATACGAGAGAAACACTAGAAGATGTGAAGCTAATTGTACATTTTGTATATTTATACAGTAAGATGATAGTTTTTATTGTCCTTATTTAAAGAATATCATTAACACCAATGCAGGGAGTGACTGTAACATGACAAAAGTAATTTACAGGGCACAGTGCAATGAATGTGATGCATTTTATGTGGGCAAGACTGTAAATAAACTTAAGCATAGGATTTCATGTCATCTGGCAGAAATCCGCTGTGGACATAAAAATAATGCACTAGCCAAACATCTTGCTCTGCACAAATGACACGTGTTTTAGGTTCCAGATACTGGATCGCATAGACATGGATGATCTTGAAGAAGACATCCTGAATATGCTAGAAAACATGAACTCATGTGACAATTAAAGTTGAACTCTTTTAGGAAGCCTGGACTAAACTATTACTGTTCACTTAAAAGTGTACTGGAACTTATAAAATTGCGATATTGTTTATAACTAACTTTATTTTATTTTATTCTCCCAGTTCATTTTAAATACCATGGTAAATATTTTTTAATAGAGGCGTATATTTTGTTTCTATCAGCACATTTTTTTTTCTTTTTTCAACTTTATTTGAAATTATGTTTAATAACAATAGTGGCTAATTATACAATAATATTTTTGTAGATAGATTTTTAGGGTTCTTTTACACAGACCTGAAAAAGTGTAGAAGAACAAAAGTGATCTTTGTTAACAATAGGTTGTGGAAATAGAATATGGTTTGCAGAAAGGATTTTTTGCATACAAAATGTATTTGTATACTTTTATATGTATTTTCAGATTGCCAAAAAGTCTAAAGTTTAAATATTTCTACTTAGTATATTGCCTTAGATAAAATCACAGACTTAATCATCTGGTTAATAAAAGGTACTGCATCACTATTAATCTTACTTAAAGTATATAAGGGTTATATTATTATGACAGCTACTAAGTAGGGCAGGACCAGCTTGAATGTCACACTGATGGGGGAAGGGATGTGAATTTGATAACATGTATACTAATACACTGTGCTTTCCAGTACAATAAACCACTCCCATACCTGATAAAAAGTATATATATATAATTAGAAAGTTTGTGATTAAATTATTTTGTTATTTTTGTTTTACTTTAATTGTTTGTGTGCTTAATAAAGGATTTTTGATTGTCTTCCCTGATTGGATTACTTTTGAATACTTAGTAGTTTTGTATAATGTTTAAAAATATTTTTTTTATTATTTTTTTACTTGGGATGAGTTTAAGTTTGCTGCTTCTGCTACGATTATCTGATCTTAGTAATATACATTCATTAACTGGATATATACATACATATATATAAATTGAAAGTTTTCCACACAGAGGAGTTTCTTACACTGTTTTATCAAAACAATGTTGTTGCATTTGTATGGTATCTGTACAATACTACCACCCATCTCAGGCACTTCCTCTCCATGACTTCTTGCCTTCTCAACCGCTCTGCTTTCACTGCCAGGTTTCTGTACCATACAGTAGTACCGGTCGCACCATTGTTTGGTACATCTTACTTTTCAGCTTCATTGGCATTTTTCTGTAATGCACTACCCGTTACACTGTGCCAGTTGACTGCAGGTCCTCTCATTTTAGCTTTTACCTCCTCATTCAGACTTCCCTTATTCTCAACCACCCTTCCCAGATAACTGAAGTTGCTAACCTGTGCCACTACTTTCACATCTATCTCATTTCTCAGCTTCTTCTGATTCCCCCATTTGCTGCCATTGCAATTGTCTTAGCCATGCTCAGATTCAACCCATGCGCCATCAGTTATGCATTCCATTCCATGTTCTTTTGCTGAAGAACTTGGTCAGAGTCTGTCTGTAATGCCACATCCTCTATACAGAGCAGCTTTGTTGACCTGTCCCATCCAACCTGTTTGCTAATGTAGTTCATCATCAGGGTGAACAGCAGTGGGCTCAGAGATGAACCCTAATGCACACCCACTCCCACTGTAAACCCCTCCAAGAGTCCAAACACTCCTCATATTTGAGTTATCAGTTCTTTGTACATAGTCTGCTCCAGTTCCACCAATGTTTCTGGGAGTTTGAACCATTGCAAGACTGACCAAATCAACTTTCTTGGGATTTTGTCACATGCTTTCTCCAAGTCTAGGAATGCTAGTTGGACTAGGCATTCCTCATCTCTAGCTTCTTTTGAACCATCTACCTCACTGCAAACATTGGGTTAGTTGTAGTGCATCCTGATCTGAATTCGAACAACTCATCTCCCATCTTACTTTCTACTATTCTGCATATTTGTTTATCAAGCACCTTTTCCTAAACTTTCATGTAGTATGACAGGAGTTTGATACCTCTGTACTGTCCACAGTTGTGGATGTCCCTTTTGGTCTTGCAAAGTGGTACCCGTATACGTATTCTCCAGTCATCTGGCATACACCTTGTTCTCTATTCTATTAGTAGTATGGAAATGTTTCTTTTGATATAGCAGTTTGATAAATTCAATTATTTTTCATATTTGATCTGTAGTCTAAATAAAACTGTGCCTCGTCATTTTTACTAAGTACACTGAGAGCTTTACTATCTACATAAAGTATTATTATTTCAGGCAGACCAGGCCTTAGTTTAATGTCTCATCCAAGGGATGGAACCTTTGGAGCACAGCACCCGCCAGTGTTTTACAGCACTGACAAACCATGAAGTTAAATGTGGAACCCTCTCAGTTTATGCAACATCATCATGACAAGTCCTGTTACACTTACCCTGCAGAAAAAGGAAAATGCAATATGGCTCCTCCCTTTTATGTTGTTTTTACGCCTACATAACAGAACACACTCAGAGGACCTAGTGTTAAGAACGGTTTACTATCAAAATGTTGAAAGTCAGAATTTTTTGAATCACTTGGCATCTCATTAAGTTGAATTTTGCAATGTCGTATTAATAAATGCTGAAAATGACTAAAGTGATATTCGACATTTGAACATGTTCAAAACCTCCAACATTAATTAAACTGTAGCCTGAGATGTACTGTACTGCTGCACTAAAACAATATGTTATTTTTTTTTAAATGACAATAGTGTAAAACTACTTTACATGTTGTGTTTACATTTTTGCAGGGGGCAATCCCCCCTGCACCCCCCCACACTGCCTGCGCATTAAATATACCAACTCCAAGATCACACTACAGTAAAACAAGGGCAAACTTCCTGATATGCACAGTACTGCATTCTCCAATCAAAACGTCAACCTCTAAAATGTGAATACATAACACTGAATCTGCTCTTGACTTTTAGTTTACTTTATTCGGAGTATCTCAGTTTGTGATTTGTTCCATTCATCAAGTGATTCCATATATGTGGAATCCGAGTAAGTGCCATTCCACATTTTGATAGTAAACCATTAAGAATATATGCTTCACCAGACTTTTTTACTCTTTTATTTTATTTTTCATTTCTCTATTGCCCAGTCCATTATCTGTCTTGCAGAATAATATCTATTAAAACATAACACTGGTATCATAAATGGATTTCCATATACATAGGTATTAAGTTGGGTTATGGGACAATTTCTAGGTGCTAAAAATATTTGCAATTTGGTAGTAGTGGGCAGTGGCTATTATGTGTTCAATCAACTTAAATTTCAGGGAAACCAAGTTGCTCAAAACCACCTCACTAAACAGGAATGGCTGATTTTTTAACAAGAAGGACACAAACAAAACCTCCCAAAAATAAAACCTCCCAACCTCTTTACTCTCTGCCCCACTTCTACCATGTAGGGGCTTTACCCTCTGCCTCACTCCCACCATGCAAGGGCATTACCCTCTGCCCCACTCCATCACGCAGAGGTTTTACTCTCTGCCTCACTTCCACCATGCAAGGGCTTTACCCTCTGCCCCACTCCTACCATGCAGGGGCTTTACTCTCTGCACCCTCTTAGTACTGTAATTGTCTTTTAAATAACAACCAACAGATAACCACCACAGCTAAAATTAAACATTTTTAATATCAAAAGGTAAGTGCTTTGTGCTATGTGCACTTCATCAAACCATAGAAAATCTCAATTACTAAAACCTTAAATGCATACTAAAAACTCTACCATTGGATAATCAAGTAATTTAATCATTAAAGAATCACCATGGGTTTTTAAAGCAGGTTTTAAAGAAATACTATCATTAAGGCCAAAGTCCTTATCTGCTTGTAGAGTGATAATCTGTTTTACTTCATCTCTCTCTGCTCTAGCTCTTAAACTCCTACCTTTAATTGTGTTATTCATGAGGTGTAGCACCATAAACTCAAAAACATTCATTTGTACCTATATCCCATCTTATATCCCCAAGGTACTCAAGAATCCTTTTCTTTAAACTATGATTGATCTTACCAATGTAGTAACAGGGGCACTTTTTGCAAGTCGCTATGTAAACAAGGTCCCTGCTTTTACAATCCATGTAAAATTTAATATCATATTTTATCTTCGATACTGGGTGTATAAAGACATTTTTATTGGAAATTGAGTTGCAAGCTTTACAATCACGGCATGCAAAGGTCCCCATTCTAGTTGTTAAAACCTTCTGTTTATTGTTAGTATTATTCTTAGTATAACCTAACCTTTGCTTGAGAGATGGCCCATTCTTAAAGCTGAATGATGGCTTATCACCCACTAACTTCCTAATCCCCTCATCTGATAATAATATTAGCCAGTCTCTTTTAATAACTTCACACACAGAATTTACATTATTGGAAGAGGTCAAATTAATCCTTACTGTATTAAACATATGGGGCTATTTCCATCTTGGCACTACCTTTTCAAAAAATAAGCTCTACCTATTGTGTGTCTTAACATTCCCACTTATTGAATCAAATTACATATGTCATCCTGTGTATAACCCCTTTCACTGAACTCATAGCTTTAAATGCATTCTCTAACTCTACTGGATCAATATGTAATCTTGATGCCCTCAAAAGTTGCAGTTTTGTGACATTTTGGTACACATACCCCGGATGCACACTTGTGCAATGTAATTTAATATTCTTCTAACAAGGTTTTCTGTATACTTTAGAGTGTTAAAGCCACAAGAAATTCAATACAGTGATGTGAATGTTTCATAGTAAATTTTAAAAAAAATTGTGCTTATATTCAAAACATTTACAAAGTCATTCAGCTGTTCTTCAGTTCTTTGTTATAATAAAACCACATCGTCTACAATTTTTTTTATAATATATAATATTTGACTGAAAAAGCTGATTCATCAAATTATTTTCAGCTTCCCAGAAAGCCATAACCATACTGGCAGAACTATTGGCACATGGCGTGCCCATAGCTATGCCTAATTTTTGTAAAAAATATTCATCATTAAATATAAAGACATTTTGTTCTAGTATCAGGCTAAGGCTACAAATTAAACTGATCTGACTACTGGAATTACTGCTATTGTAAGTAAGAATACTTCTGATCACTTCCAAATCATATTCATTAGCTATTACTGTGAAGAGCATGCACACATCCAGCGTCACTAAAATTAACCTCAAGCTATCATTTGAAGTACTGATACAACCATATAAACCCCTCAAAAAATCTTCAGTATCCTTCAGAACATCTTGTGCTTTAATCATAACAGATTTTAACTTGTCTTCAACATAAATCCAGATTGGTTCCATCAGTCAACCTTGTCCTGCAATAATGGGCCTCACTGGTAGCTCAATATGATGGTTATACATTCTGGGGAGGCCATGGATTATCAGTAGTGGTGGCTCATCAACATTAAAGTACATATATATCTCATAAGTCAGTAGACCTATCATTAACAAATAATAAAGTTCATCATGCACACTCCCAAGCACACGCTTCACATCAGAGTTAGTTAACTTACAATAGGTATCAGAATCTGACAGATGTATTGCATATTATTTGAGTAGAAGCAAGTATCCATTATAACAATAGCCCTACCCTTATCCACAGGATGAATACATATATTTTCATTTAAATGTAATTCATTTATTGTTGATAGTTTATCTTTACTCATATTTAAAAAAAGCTACCCCTGTTTACCTTCACATTCCAAAGTACACTGCAAGTCAGTTTCACATACCTTTATAAAAGCGTCAACCAAGGGTTGCAACTGTGGACTGAAAGTACTGGGCTTCCTAAATTTGTTGCTGGCATTCTGATAATGAGGAAATAAACATTTTGGCATAATGTGTCTGGCAAAAAGACGAAGGTTCAGCACAGTATCTCTAAACTCTGTTCCTATTGAAGGCATAAACAACATGCCCTTATTCAACAAAGATAACTGTGACTGTGTTAGAATAACTGATGAAATGTTATGTACTAGTGTTGTAACTACCCCCTTTTCATTCCCTGAATCATTTCTTTTTCCATTTCCAGTTATGAACGTCTCTTTTTCTGCTCGGCAAAGGTCTGTGCTAACAGAGCACTGTTGTCTCAGAGGGACTGGAAGTGTTGGAAAACTGTTGGTACTTAAAGGGTTACATACCTCTGTTTTTCTTCACCTAGCACCAGTCTCTGTCCTCTGCTCATTCTTGATAGAATCATTAATGTTAATCACTGGCCTTGTTAAATCAGGAGGAGGAACTGATTGCACCAAGTTAACATTCGCATTCTCTTTTGCTGTGGTGTTGCTCACTTTCAGGCAGACAAAAATATGTCTTTTTTAAAAGTTATTGTAATCATGCTCCAACTTTCTCCTTTTATATTGTTGCATTCTATTATTGCATACACTCAAGTTAATAATCATCTTATCCATTTTAACAGCATAGATATACTGTGAAAACCTAAGTTTAAAATTATTAAATGCCTTATCAATCTCTGTGGCCAGCTCAAGTTCCATTAGCTTAAAAAAATCAATCGGCAATCTGATGTAGCTGACCTCTTCCAATAATGTGAATTCTGTGTTTGAAATTATTAAAATAAACTGGCCAATATTATTAGCAGACCAGGGAATTAGGAAATTGGTGAGTGATAAACCAGTGCTCAGCTTTAAGAATGGACCATCACAAAAGCAAGGTTTATGATATACCAAGAATAATAGTTGCAATAGACAGAGGGTTTTAACAAATAGAATGGGGACCTTTGTGTGCCATAATTGTAAAGCTTGTAACTCAATTTCGAATAAAAATTTCTTTATACACCCATTAACAAAGATAAAATATGATATTAAATTTTATGCAGATTGTAAAAGCAAGGAACTTCTTTACATAGCAACTTGCAAAAACTGCCCCGTTACTACATTGGTAAGATGAACCATAGTTTGAAGGAAAGGATTTTTGAGCATACTGGGGATATAAGATGGGACATGTACAAATGTACTCAATAAACATATTAAAGAGAATGTTGTACATGTTACTGAGTTTATGATGCTACAGTTCATGAATAAGAATATTAAAGGTGGGAGTTTAAGTGACAGAACAGAGAGAGAGAGAGAAAGATGAATTAAAGCAGATTGTCACTCTGCAAGCAGATAAGGGCTTTGGCCTTAATGATAGTATTTCTTTAAAACTTGTTTTAAAAATCCATAAATTACCTCATTAGAATGAATAAGCTACCATGTGAGTCTCTGATGTTTTATATTCCTCATAGTGAGACAAGCTAAAGAGGTATGACTTATAAAAACTTTCAGCAGCTTAACATTCAGTGAGTTAGCCCTGAAGAGTCACAATTCAATCAACTGAGAGTCAACAAACTAATCAAATACCATGAAGAACCATTCATCCCACTTTATGCTTTCACTGGGGACATCTTGGCTTCGGAACTGTTAATTATGCACTCCTTTAAAGGGAGTGGTATTGTAGTTACATATATTTCCACAAAGACCTGCTACTGAGCGGCACTGTTATTTAAACCCTTTAGTCTTTGCATATCCAACCTACCAATGAAAGGGGAAGCTTCAAAAATGCCCCTCCATTTGTAACATCTTATGAATCTATTAGAAACAAATAAAGGCTAAAATAAATGTATAACATGCAGAAGATTCTTAATTTGATTAGTGAGACATGGATAGTTGCTAAACAAAGCATGATAAATGCAAACATATTTCTGTTATACTGGGATCTCTTGGCCTGAAAAGTACTTACATACAGCTCATATTTTATTACAAAAACTTACCAGAAATAAAATACAAAATCATTTTTGGCAGATGTCAGCAAAAGACTTTCATAAGATACTGTTCTGGTTAACAAGGCTGCAAATCAGCAGAATGTACATAGGTTTATACTAGGGAAATGTTCCAGGAAACCATTTGGGGCCTATCCACAGTAATCCCTTCTACATCCTTCCTCCAGTTATAAGGGCATCAGAACACAGCTCAGCAGTGATTTTATGGATCCCCAGACATTGTCAAGGCTGACATTAATGAGAAGTATGAGAGCTACTTTGTTTGATATGGACTAGGAGTTTATGCCATATGTAGGGGATCCTTTGGAAAAGATAGCCATCCTGTCAACAGTTTCTGTAAGTATTATAATGTAAATTAAGGTACTTAGTGTGGTATCTGTGGTATTATAAGCTTTTTGAATATATAAAAAGTCAGGCAGGAGTAGGTCATTTATAGGCTTGCAGGCCAAGCAGAGGTTGCCATGTTGGAGTCTGTAAGGAACAGCATAAAATTATAGGGCTTTCAGACACTCTGTATAACTAAGAAAGACATGGATGAAATGCTTATCAGATGCATGAAAAAGAGGACATTAGGGACTTATTGTGGACTATTATGGGACTTATTAGGGAGGATATACCTTTAGTAACTAGTTAAGCTAGGTAGAAAATTTTATAAACAATAGTTTATACATGATGGTCAAAAGAAAGTTCATTGTCAATGAATGTGCCCAGGTCTCTAATGACAATATCAGCACTCAGGTGGTTATATATTATGCAGTAGATACATGGGGGTTCTTGCTTCCCAATGAGTATAATACATTTTTTGTACTGAGCTCGAATCCATGGTTCTGAATAATTTTGTTTCTGCTAGGGCCTCTTGCATAATATGGACATTAGCAGGACAGTTAATGGCAGTGCCAAGTTTGTAGTAATCTGCAAGCTTAGTCTAGAAAAAAAAAAAAAACAATGAGGTTAACTTGGATATTACCAAGTGCATGCAGAAGAGGAGTAGAGCTTATATGTAGCATTTGGGATGTCACAACTGGTATCCCTCCCGATTGTGTGGGCACTGTCTGTCAGACAGGTAGCTAATTATATATCCAATGAGTTAAAAAGGAGTTAACATTTAAGTAGGTGACTTTCTTCAAAAACGCTAGAGTGCAGGATGGTATCAAAAGCCTTAGCGAGATTCAGGGAGGCAGTGTATGCATTGCTTGACCATTAGTCAGAGACTCAGTTACTTTCTCAAAGAAGAACAGCAGATTCGGGGGCAGAAGCTACCTTTCCGAAAGCCATATGGGGTTGGATCAACAGATTATGATGTCATTATTTATGAGTCCCATAATAATGAGCTTTGTTATATCATAGATGATATGATGGTAAGACTAATAGGCCTTTAGTTTTCAGGCTCAATGATAGGGTCACTCATGCTGCCGAGGCCTGGGACATTTACAAGTGGAAGAGTAAGACAGTACATTTAAAAGGGAATTGGGGAGGCACTGTTTAGTGTTGACTATGTGACATCATAGTATGTTTTAGGACCAACGTATCTAGAGATTTTGGTTTTGGAGAAGGCGTTTAGGATCTGCTCAGTGGTGATATTTAGGTAGAATTTTGGGATGAGTTGTAAGAGGTGGCAAATAGGGAGGGTAGAGTGGGGAAAATTTCAGGACAGTGTTGAATATTGATTCTAAGATTTCTAGCATAGTTATAAAAAAGTGTTCTGGTTACCTTTGCAGAAGATAGTGACATTTTAGCTTTGGCTTTTTTTTTTTTTAGGTTTTGATCTTAACACTTGAATTCTTTGCTGACCTTTTCAGGAATACAAAATAAGGGTATTTGAATTTATTTCTTAACTACAGAAGTTTTTTTTTTCTTTCTGTTTTTTTTATAGAGTATTTTTCTAACAGGGTTCTGCTATCGGGGCCTGTTCTTAAATTTGCCATCATACATGGAGGCAGATGCTTCAATGTAATAATTAAGGTAGCAGTAAATGTCTGAGATTTAGTGTCTACTTTTGTTAAGGGGTCCAGTGGGTGCTTTCAAAATTCCTCAGGTCATCTGAGAGTGATAGAAAGTTGACCATTAAGAGATCTCTGAACAGAGTGGGTTTTAATGGCATTTTGTACTCCATTCTCTGAATTTATTTCTCTCTTAAATCTTTTTAAGTTGCTTCATTTTATGTCTTTTTGTACTTATTCTTACTTTCTCCTTTTCCACTTTAATAGTCTTGCCTGCATGTTTTATGTTAAGCATAATGGTGTAGTGTTAGGTGTTAGCATTCGTATTTCACACTGTCAAAATGCTTAAGAAGAATATACAAATATCCTTTTAACTTAAATAGTATTTAATATGCTTACTGTGTAAGATTCACTGCAACAATATCAGAAATTATTTGGAATGGAAACATGTTGATAGCCACTGCAGGTGTCTTGACAGCTATGTCATCCTCAGGCCCCTACATATTGGTAGGCTTAAATGTAAGTTCATATCACTAGATGGTCTATTTCAACAAAAGCATCAAGAAAACTCCATTACCCATATTAGTGATAACAGTAAATTTTTATTTGAAAAGATGTTATCCTGGAGTGGATTGTAAAAGTTAGGCAATCTGTGAAGAATGTTTTCCTTATTATGGCTGCTAAAAGAGACACATATCCAAAGCCGTAAAATAAATTCCACATCTCTATTAATTTTATTTATTTATATGTTTAAAACACATTGCTTTTATCAAATCAGATTTCCTTTTATATACTTGTACTTAGAAAGTTTTGTAAACAGCAAGAATAAGCCAGACGTGATAACAATAATCATAATTCAATGAAGATGTCGGGCAATTTACCAACAAGTAGTACATACTCTTTGAAGTGATGATGATTGACATCTAAATTTAAAACATGAAATGTAATGATTTCTAACAATGGTAGCATTAATATGCATAAAAATCAACTCAGCATACCACCCTAATAGCCAGATGTTATGCATATTAGATTTATAAAAATGATAAACCAATGGCACATCAACATTACCTCTCAATCACAGCACTTCTAGGGGCAAAAGTGCAACCATGACAAATTAACTTACAAAAATAACTAACTAAATATATGCATATATAAATACATAAATAAAATAAAATACAATAAACTATCTAAACATAACTACTCAAAATTCACATACATAGAAAAGAAGAACATGCTTATTTAAAATACACAGATAAGTCACTGCAGATATTTACAAGCCACAGAGTAAATTTTCAGAAAAAAATTGGCTGGTTAAATATTGTCAAAGCAGAAGGTCCCAACCCATAACATAAAGTGATATCAAACATTAATTTGCAGATAATAGACATTCAAGACTAAGAACATGCACTCAAATTCTTTTGGAGTTCTTCAGTAACATTAACATGTGTAAGCCATTTCAGTGAGGCCTTCACTACAGTCTACCAATTTAAGGCTAGTTGGATTTCAGTCTGCAAATGTGGTTACCTATAAGCCATAATTCATTTGTTAATGGAGGGATTCAGTCCTTCCAGTGCCAAGTAATACCTTTTTCATTCACAAATGTGATAAAATGCAGAATATTCAATCTTATCAGTGGGGGACCAATTTATACAATACCATCTCTCTAAAATCTGATCTATAAAAGCTCAAACATCTCTCATAATCTAACATATATACCAGACCAATATGTTCTGAGTAATGGACAGTCCTAAAAGGCATGACACCATAAAGCAACAGTTTCTTTCCTATTATATGCAAGTGTAAAACTTAGTCTTCAGGGGTAAGAAGCAGTAAGTGCAAACATTTGCTAGCATACATCCTCCATTTCCTAAATCATGTACAAACCTAGGGAACACACTGTAAAAATACAAGACCTGCTGCTCAAATAGCAATTACACTCTTCTTTCCTGTAATGTTGCTGAATAGTAATACCAGGTCAAACAAAATCCTAAACAAATGATTGTACTACAGATAAACATCCCTTCCTAATGAGCTCTCACACTCCTAACATAATCAAAAAAAAATTTAAACATGCAGTCATTTAATTGTAATTTAAACTTCATAGCATATATAAATGATGAGCTATAGGTACCTAAAGCAATAAGAGTTGAGAAAATCATACAGAGGACCATTGAAAGCTTTCTAAAACATGTTTCAGCTCAATCAGAAAGGAATACTAAAGATCTTGTTAGGAGACCAACACTAAGAGAATAAGATTTCACCCTTAGTAATGGAATCATGGAATCTACCATTAATGCCACCATGGTTGTAATCACTCAGGTTAATAACTATACATAACACTACACAATACTGCCGATTTACACACAACTAGTAAATGAGGGATTTGTTTATTTACTTATTTGTTTACCAGGGTACTGCACTGATTACTACTGATGAATTTATCTATTTATTTATTTACCCAAATTTATTTACCAGAATAATGCATGAATTTGTTGTTTGTCTGTTTTGTATTTATTTATTTGTTTTGGATTTATTTAATTAGTAACTTATTTATCCACATTTGTTTACCAGGGTAATACATGGATCACTACTGATGAACTGAAGGCATTTTAATTCTAGATAACTACTGAATAATGCTACTACACATCTCCTAAATACAAACATCCTTCATGTGTGGAGTTCTCTTTTTATAAAAGCATCAATTAGGTACCGCTGACTGTTTTTGGAAACAAATGTAATAAAAAGAGAATAATTTTCAAACACTAAAAGCAAGTACCTTAAGCTTAGGAAGGCGTTTGATGGTCTTCAGTGGACGAAGAACTCTCAGAACCCTCAGTGATTTGATGGTCTTTATATCTCTTCCTTTATTTGTGCTGGTGTGAATCAGAAATGGAAGACAATTATATAATTGCAGTGCTTAAAGTGACATGAGCTGGTAGCATCAGCTTACTGCCAGCTACCAAGCAACTTACTACATCAAAGAGCCACCAAACAAACAAATAAAACCAACACACAGAATGAGTCATAAATAGTTACAAATGATGATCCTTTTCCTGAAAATGATCAGGGACTGACAGGTTCTGAACACACTGAATAGCTTGCCAGCTTATAGGCAGAAAACTAATGTCTGAGATCCGGTTACAGATTTTAGAGTGGGTAAAATGATTCAAATAAACAGCCTACTCATTCATCAAAACAACTGTCCTCATGCAATGTATCATTTTAGTGTTTCTGCTGCACAGCTGGGAGAACCCTTTAATTACATGGATAACACATTGTATGAGACAAGATGTTATAAAAACTAAAAAAAAAATGGAAAAGCACTGCAGGCTTTAAGCCACAAATAATAGAAGGGAAATGTTTTGCCTGTACACAGAGCAAATAATTTTCATGAATGGGGATCCCTCATGCACCACTAAACACAGCATAAGTGAGCCATTCAGAACACTAAATACCAATGCCATGCAGTGATATAAAAATATGAAAATGATCTGCCTTTTTAGTTGATAAATTGAAACTGCAAATGTATAACGTTAGGAAAATAAATTCATATTGCAACCCCAAAACAGTAATAGGTGCAGAAGAGCTTAATAGTACTTAAAAGTAGATTTGTTGTGACCAGCTCTGCGACATAGATGGATAAAATACTGAATTTGATCCAGACATTCTGAGATCAATCAGCGACCCACATGATGGAAGAGCAATCTGGAGAGAGAAAGAGAGTGAGAGATGGATGACAGGGCAGCGCCTGCTCATCTTTCTCTTTCTTGGGGAAAAGCTGAAGAGGTGCATGTCTGGAGAGGGGCTCTATCTAGAATCTCTGGTGGAAACTGGTGGTGAACAGAGGTGCTGACTTTCAGGAAGACAAGGCTATTGAGGGAACCTCACTTGTGAAAGAAGTGGATACACCATAACATATCCCCACTAGGAGCTAGCCTCTCTGGACATAAAAAACATATGCACATGGGAATGGCAGAGCCAGGCAGACATTTCCTCATCCCCAGCAGACCTTCATTTGCTCTTCGTCTCTAGGTGAGTGAATGAATGACTCTAAACATTCTCAGTTCTGGGGTACAAACAGACCTGCTGTGTGAAATGGAAAGTTAACTGTAGGGCCAGGGGACCAGGATAAAAAGAAATAAAAGTAGAATCCTTACTAAAGTTTTATTTTTCAGTAGTCTGTCTTCTAATTGGTGTTCATTGTAAAAACATTGTACTCATAATCCTCTACAGATTAACTACATTCTCTCTACAGATTAACTACATTCTCTCTCTCTCTCTATATATATATATCTATATATATATATATATATATATATATGTATGTATGTGCAATTATATAAAATCCTTATATGAGCTATGATGTAACCTGATGTTCTTTCAACAAAGTTTAGCTCTCATTTTTACCCATCTGATCCAATTTTCACATTAAATAAGGCTTCAGGTTCCAATGCTATCAGTGAAAATTTTGTTGCTGTTATTTTACAAAACATGCTATTAGTTTTTAAAACATGAACATTATAAATAATAAGAACATTGATTTCAACAACCAAATGCAGTGCTTCACAACCTTGATGGAGACAGACGTGCAACAGATGGTTGACTCCAGGCAGCACAATCTGTTTCCACATACATGTGCATATTTACCCTAAGACATTCCTTTTATGGTTCCAGTAGCAATTTGACAAATTGGTATAAAAAGAGGATGGATTAGGAAGAAAGCAAATAGACAAATATAAAATGTAATCTAAATTTCATGTGAAAAAGTTCTAGAAATGCAGTTTTCATAAAAAAGCCTCAAATGACTATCAATAAACATACAGAAATGTGCACGCATGTGCACAGGCACACACACTCAATGACACACATATGCACAAACATACACACACGCATACGCACACAGAAACATACACACACATACACACACTCACACACACACATGGACACAAACACAAAATGAGCAATATAATTATGTCATATCAACATTTTAAGCATCTCTATTATTAGATTATCTAGCAAGAGCATATGTATAAAAGTTACTAGATTATATTTAAAATTTGCTATCAAACCAAACAATTCTTCATTACTTCTATAACAGCAATTAAAATATAGGCATGTTGGTTGCTAAATGGGTTTTGTCCTGCTAAACTATGAGAGAATTCACACACATACCTGAATTTTCAATATCTGCAAAACAATGTCTACATCATATAGTTTTAAATGCTGGTGAGTAGATATAAGTCATATGACTATTTGGAGGTCAAGTAACTTCCCTCTAACCTGAGAATTTAGAGTGGAAATTCTATTCAATTCATTTTATTTTATCTATTTATTGACTGGTTAAGCCCATTGCTCAAATTATCCATTTTCAGCATTGCCCCAGTACCACTGTCTGGTGAAGTGACCTCTTCAAAGTCGCACATTGGGCAGATTATGGTGGAAAGAATCATACCCTGTACCATAGGTACCAGAAGCAGCACATTAGCAGCAAACCTTTGTGTTTACTGTCATGCATTTAATCACAAATAATCATTGCTTCCTTGTGGCTTTCATGAATAGAAGACATTGTTGGAAAAAACACTGAAACGAAGGAGAACTATAAAGTAGCAAGCAGACATGATGTGAGCGTATTATCTCTGCATACAGATAGTTTAACAGTAGGTTGGTAAGACACTCAGCAAGAAACAGTATACTGAGACAGTTTCTACATATTAGCCAAAAGTTAATAGAACAGTGAAAACATGCTCTAAAATTCACCGCAGTGATAAAAGCTAAACATACGTAAGCCTTAATATATGTGAAATATTCATTTATGAACATATTTTACAGACATTCCTGAATGCAGTTGTTATTTTCAAGTCAAACAAATTTGTCTGTATCATACCCCATTAATAAGATTCAGTTAAAAATTTGTGTTTAAACTGGGCCAGCTTTGAGCTAATCTAGCTTGTGCCAGCCTTAAGCATTGATTTCACTGTCTGAAATGCGTGGAAAGCAGAGGTTAACATATACTGATTATCTTATTCAAAGACATCAGGAAGCCATAATTTCTATGTCTGCATCTCTATCACAAATCCTTTTTGTGCAATGGCCAACATCTATTATGGATTAAGACAGATACATGATATAGGACAATTTGAAAAGAGCAGCTAACCTGACCAAATAAATAAATAAATAAAATGGTTAAGCAAGACTCATTTATAAGAAAAAAAATACAAAAGCAGCATTTAATGGTTCTTTCATTCTTATCAAATGTTTTCTAACTTTGGACCTAGATAAAAATGTGTCATATACACACCCTGCATTATAAATTATATATTACTGTTCCTGCTGTACTCTTTCTCTGTTTAACACAGAGCTTGAAAGCAGCAAAGCTCGCATCATTACACTGAGGAAAGGATCATAGTGCAAAATGGCATCATGTGAGGATATATAAAAATAAGGAAATTGAAATCTGACTATAAAGAGTCATATCTAAGTTTGAGTGGTCAATCGCATTTATAGATATATAAAGGGATATTAGTAAATATTTTCCCACAGTGTCTGCAATAGGGACATTTATCCCTGGCAGAGTTTAATTCCCTCATTCATCCTTACTCTCCAGTCTGCTGGTATTAGAACTTTTAGTACAGCAGATTCCTGAAGATCTGTCTGGCAGTTAGCACCTAGGATTAAGGCTTCAAACTGTTAATAAGGTACTTCCTTTAACCAAAGACTGCATGGTTTGATTCCTTCCACCTACATTTAACTACAGTGTGACTCAGAGCAAATCACTTAACCAGACAGCATTCTTGGGTTACTTTAAAAGGGACACTTGCATCTAGTGGGCTTACCTGGTTAAACAAATGTATAAGAATAAAAGAAAAGACACCATGATACAAAGCATGAGAGTTTGGTTATACATTAAGAGAAACCGCTTATGGATGAACTGGTGGTCTCTATAACTAATGCGGACAAACTGATGCTTCCACTTTAGAATGGTCTATAGGCACTGGCATTATCCTTTGTCACCTGCTCTTACCTAAATGGAGCAGCCATGATTGCAGCATACTTTCAACTGCCTGCATTAACTGTTTGTGGGGAAGAAAAATGTCCTAGTTTGCTGAGCCATACTAATACCTTTGCATTAATGCCTTCTGTGTTTAAGCAGCTGCAATAACGACAGTTTGTTTTTGCATTTTTTCACTCATTGCCTTAAGCGTTTTTCCAGCCTTCAGGCTATGGGTATGCTAATAGTTGTCTGACTGCCCTCTGCTAAGTCCACTCTTGAAATAATTAGCTGAAACCTCAATGTGGGTTTCACCAGAGTCTGGAAAAGCACTATATATTCCACCGGCGTTTAATGTTATGTTATTGCATTGGATAATTTGCTAAAGTACTGACTTTGTGCTTCTCTGCCAGAATGTCCGTTCTCTGGATTTTATCTTGACAGCTAGCCAAAACTATTCCTCTAGAGTTTGTCTTCTGAACTTAATGGAAATACTGTTTGCCAGCTTTAAACATTTGAAAAATCTAGTCAAGCTAGACTTTCCACTATGTGATTCCTTAAAACCTCTTACATAACAGGTAACATGGGATATATGCAAATGACCCATTAAAGGCATCATGTGTTTCAGCTATATGGCAGTTCTGAATGCCCATGACATTTTTTCTTTTTAAGTCTATAATGGACAAATTCAGGCCACTAAGGCCAAACCCCACTAGTTGTGAGCATGCATGTTTCAGCCTTCTTATTAAGCCAAATCCCATTAGTAGTGGCTGTGCATGTTTCAGCCTTCTTATGGCCTCATCAGCACAGCATAAGAGTAATTCCATTTTTGAGGACCTTTGAGGAAGAAGACAACAAAGCAAAATCAATAAGGTCGGAAGATGGATCTCTGTTTTACATAGAGACAACTATGACTGTTAGGTGAGGACAGAGAGGAAATCTTAGTTTAATTTCTCCAAGTCTTTTGGGTTTCTAATACCAAGGTAAAACTGGACCTCATTCCTAACTCAACATATGATTAAAGTTCATGAACTTAGTATTGTTTCAGTCTTTGATGTTAGCCAAAAGTGCTCTTTGCAGCATCTGCAATATGCCCAGAAGTGACTCCTGCAATTCATAAGGAATTACATGTATCGGTAGCATATCTAATTAAGACTGTAAATTCTTTTTTCTGAGACCTATTTCTCTTACTACTGTTGGAACTGTCTGGGTATCCTTTTTCCACATTGTTCGCATTTCTGCCTGCAAATCCTGGTATTTGTCTCTCTGTACATAAGACATTCTAATCACTGGGTCTAGCAATTTCAATGATCAATGTTACTTTTGTTTTCTTTTCATGGAGCACTATATCTGGTTTTCTAGCATCAGCTTTTTAACTGTTAATCATGAGTGATCCCATGCGAAATAAACATCATCATCATATTCTCTATAATACTTTGTGGCTCCAATATGTTTCCAAAGCTTTCTGCTACTTTAATATTGTAATGTTTGCACAATCCCCAATGCAACAGTCTTGCCACATTATTAAGGCTTTCAGTACAGGTCCTCTGCCATTAGTGCATTATATATTTCCAGTACTGTTTTATGGAACTTGCATTCATTTGTTTCTCCCACATATTCATAGGACTTTGTAAACCAATGTGTACATAGTCCATTATCCTGGGACACAAATATTACTCTTTCATCTTTGGGTTTAAATTCACCTCTCAGTAACCATCCTGGTGTCAGATCTTGATTGACATGAGGTTGTTCCAGGAGTTTGCTATACTTGCAACTATATTTATGCCTTTCCCATATTTCTGGCCTGTTCATCTAATCCTTCTCCTTATATTCTTTTTTTTTTGTTTTTTGACATTCGTTTGCTTCCTGATTTTTGTCTACTTTTGGTTTGATTTCCATTTCCACTTGACACCGATATGCTACTTCTAAACTAAGCAGGGAAGTCATATTAGAGTTGTTCGCCTCATGTTTTAAAACTGTCACTATTTCTGGATCTGGTGAAGTCGATAAATATATATGCAGTCCAATGATTACAGATCTATACATGTAATCAATTTTGAGGAGGCCTATACTTCCTTCAGATAAAGGAATATATATTCCTGATTCACTAATTTTTATGTATCATTAAATAAGCATGACACATTTTTCTTGTTTTCCTGTCCAACTAATCCAATACCTTTTGGCCAGTGAATCATCCCAAAACTGTAAGTTAGAACAGAAAGAACAAATTTGTTTATAGCTTGGACTTTGTTCCTAGATGTCAGGTTTGTTTTCAGTATTAATTTTAGTCTTCTAAAACATTCCTTACTGAGTTTTCATAGGTTCATAGGTTCATAGATTCATACTAAGCTAACTGCCCTTGCGAGTCATTTTTAGCCTAACCAATTATCTCTTGTGAGATTCAAACCCTGCACCTTGTGTTTGTAAGGCAAACACCTTAACCATTAGGCCACCCTCCCAACCCCATTCACATTTGTTCAAGTTCTTCATATCACATTCCTGTCCCAGACTGATATTTTCTTGGTGCTGCAGCTTTCCTTCTAAATGTTGCTTTTCAACATTTATCAAAACCAAATAACATTCTTATACCACCTGAGAAAAATTAGACCACTTAAAGGTCTTTACACTTTTTTGTTTTCTAGGATCCAAATTGTAGCCATGACCTAATCTGTTAGGTAAATGGCTTAATTGGTTGAGGGTAAGACAAAAGAGCAGCGGAGATAAAGAGTCACCCTAGAATATCCCCATTTGAATTTTTATTCCTAGGATAATTTGTCCTTTATCATGGCTTAGCTACAAACTTGTTTTCCACTGTTTCATACTCACTGTAATGTAACTGATCACTATAGGGTATATCTTTTACATATCCAAGCACTCCTTTGTCCATGAATGCAGGATACCATCAAATGCATTTTTCTAATCTATTTATGCCATACTTAGATTCTTCCCCTTTTTACAATTCCCTATTATGACTGTTTTTGACAACAAATGATCCATTGTTCAATATAACTTTCTTTTGTTACCTGTTTGTTCTATTACCGTGACTGAGTTTTCTTCTGAATTACTATAAACTCTGATGACGTCAACTCCATTATATAGTTTATACATCATCAGAAGGCAAGTTATTGGTCTATAGTTTTTACAACAGCTTGCAGGTAATAAGAGTAACATTTTTTCCTGCTGTTAATCAGTTGGTACCTGTTTGGGATGTGCATATGAGTAGTTCTTACTCAAGGCTAAATCTCCATGAAATTATGTTAATAACTGCAGCCAGAAGTTAGGTACTGTATTTGGGCCTGGATTTTTGTGAATTAGGAACTTTTCTTAAAGTATTATTTATTTATTGACATTTGATTAAAAGGAAAGTCTGATTGGGTAGAAGCTCATGTTCAGTGAAGGGCCAGTGAGAAAAGCTACACATTATTACAAAACATTTTAACAACAATAATTTTACAATCTTCAAAAATAAAACAAAAACATTTGCAGTTCAAATAATTATAACAAATTAGACATAATATAAAAACATTGGTTAAGAATCATTACAAGGTATATGATAATTGTTTAAAAGTTAGAGAAAATGTTGACAGCTTTTAGAGACATTAAAGGTAAATTTGTCTAATACAAACAGGAATTACAATAATGAAGTGAGAGGAAATAAACAGGCTTATGGTATATTTAGACAGAAATTCCGGGAAGAGTATTTGATGGAAGTAATAAAGTAAGTTAAGAAGGGAGAGTAAGGAGTTATAAGGAATGAAAAGGTACTTGTTCACATCCTGGTTTTGAGCAAGAACAGAACCAGTTTTTAGCTAGAAAGTCTTTCAGAGTGGTTTTGAAAGATGGGAAGGAGGGTACTGATTTGATGGCTACAGATAAGGAGTTTTAGGGCTTAGCAACCTTGTACGAGTACAGACAAAGTCTAGCAAATTTGTCAGGTTTGTAGACAGACAGGAGATTCTGGTCACTGGATCATAATGATTGACTGGGAATATAGTTGTGTAGAATGTTTTTAGGGCTGTACAGGCAGATGGATGCTGGGTAATTTTATAGGTGGTAAGAAGTTGCGTGTATATTAGTTGATGAGGCAGTTCTAACCGATTTAGTTTAGTGTTATACAGTGGTGGGTTCTGAAATGGGTACTTGATGTAAATTAAACAACTCTGTTATAACATTGTTCAAATTTTAATTTTATATGAAGCCTGGAGGTTAGTAAGGATGGGAGTAACATAAAAAAGAGTGAGGAGGAAATAAGTAGTGGCAAGTGTAGTTTTAGTTGTGTCGATGAGAATGTTTTTGGCTCGGTAAAGTATTTCTGATTTTTAATGATTTTTTTCTTATGCAATTTTATATATGCAGGTTAAATATAGTTCAATTCCACTTACCTTCAGCAACGCTTTCTTCTGATATTTTTTTCTGCTCATACCTGCACATACTTGCTAGGGAGGGCTAGGTATCAGGTTCCACTTGTCATCCCCTTACAGGATCTTCACCCCCTCCCCCTCCAGTAAGGCTACATTAGGTTCCCTCAGACTGTGGCCCCATTTTTAAATTAGTCCAAGGTCTACTCCTGCTACAGTCTCTCCCCTCCCTGTTCCTCTATGGAGTGTGCACACATGTTGGCATTTCCTGTATTATATTATTGCATACTTTTTGATGGCTTTTGTTCCAGAGTTGTGCAACAGTTTTGTCTCACTCTGTTTAAATCTCGAACGCTGGTCTCTGAACTTGTGTATCATGCAAAATGTTGATATACACCTGGTGTGTACTATGCTTATTACACTTGCTGTTTATTTGTAATTATGTTTGAACAATATTTCTGTTATCTCCTCTCTCTGGTCAACAACAACCACACACACGTGTCATCTGGATTGTGTCCTATATCAGCTAACAAACTGAAGTAATAGCCTGCAAATTAAATGTACTAGGGCAACACTAATTGTTCCCTGTTAATTTTATGTGTATTATTTTCCAGTGTGGATGCTGGTCTTTAATACTATATCCCGTCAGAAACAATTGAAAACTTTCCTAGAAATTGTTTGGACAAGGGCACTGCTAATTTTCTAACTGTTATTTAATTTGTTTTCAATTTCTGTTCTACTGTGAATGTTGGTGATAATGTTATATACTGCCTAAATTAATTGGATGTACCTCTAGGTATTTAACAACATATTGCAAATGAAAGTTATTACAGTGCTCACTTACTTAGCTTGCAAAAAAAACTTGTTATTTGCTTTATCAACTGACAAGGAATGCAGTAAATTAAATGGTTGTAACTTTTCCCAGGGTCTATATCATTTAATTGAAAACTCATTTCATTGAAACTTAATTCATTGACACATATTCACTGAAAGCTCACTTCACTGAAAGCTCACTTCACTGAAAACCCATTTCACTGAAACTAATTTTTGTTGAAAGGTATATATGGCCTTTTCCCCACTGTTGTGTGATCCTGGAGTTAGTATATAAAGTAACGGGGGCGCAGCCCCCCACATTCGGGGGTATGGAGGCGTAGCCCCCCACATATTGTAAATATTTTAAAGCCTATAGATGGATACTTACAAGTGTAATGAAAAAAATTCTTCCAGAAGACAACATATAACCAATTTATGTGGGGGGCTTTGCCCCCCACACCCCCCTTACTTTATATACTAATTCCAAGATCGCACAACAGTGGGGGATAGCTCATATATACCCTTCAATGAAATGAGTTTCAGTAAAATGGGTTTTCAGCGAAGTGAGCTTTCAGTGAACTGGGTTTTCAGTGAATGTGTGTCAATGAATTAAGCTTCAGTGAAATGAGTTTTCAATTAAATGATATAGACACCTTTTCCCATACTCTCCATGCATATTCATCCACACCTTCCTTCTAGCTATTAACTGCTCTTACTCTTGCTTGCTTTTGACTACCAATTACAACTCTGTAATTGTATCTCTCTCTTTCCTTTTTCCTCCAGCTCCTGCTCTTCATTCACAGCTGCCCCCCTCCCTCCCAAGTGAGCAAATCTGCAAGTTGCGCTTCATGAATAGAAATCCAAGGGAGTACTGCTGGAACTTTTACCCACTGAACTGCTCTCATGTAGGTGTACTCCCTTAAAAGTAACTACTGTACCTTGTTAAAGTGTTTATTTCTTGTTTATATTAATGGCACACTGTGCACACTCGCAAGGGCTTTTTCCTTTCCCCTGTCCTCTTAACTGAAATACTGCAAAATTTTCAGCCCTGATAAACACCTAGTCCAGTAAGCTGGAGGTTGCTCTGTAAATATTTATCTTTTCTAAGATTTGTTTTTTACAGTAAAGACATCCCTTTCCCTTCATAGAATTTCTTCTTAATAACTAGTGAGTAAATGCTGAAAATACCATAATGGAGTTTAATAAAGTTGAATAGCACTGCACGTCACTTACCTTCAGCAACACTTTCTCCTGATACTTTTTCTGCTCATACCTGCTAGGTAGGGCTCTCCCCGGTCAGCTCCTTTACCCTACCCCCTTTCCCAACCACCCCTTCCTCATTTTCTTTATAGACAGCTGTGCCACTCCCATCCACATCCCACTACTCTCAGCCAATCAAGTGATAACTTGAACCATCCCCATCCCTCTCTCTGCTCTCATATTACACACTCTACACACAGTACCACCCATTACACAAGTTAGCTACAGCCTAACATACCTAGATAATACTAGAGCCCCTGCACATTCCTCAGGCTTATCCCTATTCACTCCTGCCACTTCTAAGGGTCAAAACATGTACTCCCTACAAATTACACTAACATTAGCACTCACCATCATAGCCCATAAAACCTCATACAGCACCAAGAACATCACAAACCCCAACAACAGTCACTCTACCTTGACCTTATCTCTAAAATTCACTATATATCCCCCCACTCATCTAATTATCACTCTTTAAACACACCACTAATGAACTACACTCCTTTAAACTCCTCCATTATCATATTAAATCTAGCCTATCTGTACAATTTGATGTAGACTTCACAAAATACCTACTGTCATAAACATTGTCTCTCACTTATGTAGTGGAGACATCAACCCTAACCCTGGTCCACTAACTAAGCAATCCAATCACCAGAATCAGTTGAGACTAACATTAGCTTACTTAAGAAAACATCCAACATACTAATAATAAATCATAATATAAGAAGCGTTCTTAACAAAATCACTGAGCTCCACTCATCTATAGCACTATACTTACCTGGCATCATCTGCCTCACAGAAACATGGCTTAAATCACGCATTAAAAATGAACAAATTTTTCCCCTGGCTATAGCATACTAAGAAAAGACCACACATCTAAAAGATGAGGAGGCGGAGTTGCTCTCCTATAAGAGAACACCCTTAATGTTAACTATCTAACACAGAAATCCCTACATTTAAACATACTGAGATCCTACTTTCCAGGATAAGATAAGTACACAAAAACAACTAAACATTCTAGGATCATATATTCTTAGAGGGGATTACAACGCTACCATAGAATCTTTAATCCACTGGGCCTCTGAAGTCCTCCCCCATGAGACAGTAATAATGAGGGGCTTCAGTATAGACTGGACTTCACTCATCTCACCCCATTCCTTAACTCACATTAACATCTATGGTTTCTTGCAACTTATACAAACTCCTACTAGGATAAATAAAGCTATGAAAAAAGAATTCATCTTAGACTGTATACTCACCAATCGCCCAACTACCGCTCAAAAGTAAAGAACAGTACCTGACACTCTAAGTGACCACCACCCAACTTTTTCTATCAGACAACAAATTAAACTCCCTAAAACTAGCTCCCTTAAACATATAAGACACACTAAAAACTTCAGCAATGACAACTTCATTACAACCTTAAATCACTTTAACTGGTCTCCCCTTTTAACACTTCCCCTAGATGATGCAGTTGAATACTTCAAATCTGTCTTTTTAGGCATTCTCAACCAACTCCCCCCCAAGACAAATCCACACTAAAACTATCTATGCCCCATGGCTTACCAAAAACACCAGACAACTTATGAAACAAAAAGACAAAGCATTGGATACCTGGCGTATAAACAAAACTATTCCTAACAGGTAAAAATTTATAGAACTGAGAAACAAAGTAAAAAAAACAAAAAAAAAAAAAACAACCAGAATAGACAAAAATAAAAATGATAATGAAATCCAAACCAAGCACAATGCCAACCCACAAAAATTATGGGCTGCTCTAAACAATATTCTTCAACCAGCCAAATCACAGACTCCACTTCCTAGCATAGATATCACCACTGTAAACACAGCAACCTAAGTTTTTTACCAACTCTGTACTAAAACTGTCAACAGATCCACCCTCCTGAACTCCCGCAATAGTATATAATCCATCAAATAACCTCAACTCCTTCACCCTTCAACCAGTATCAACTTACACCATATATAAACAACTTAACTAAACTTAAACCCAGCAACCTTGCAGCAGACAAACTACCTGCCAAATTACTTCAAAAAGCTGCCAAACCCATATCCTATCCAATCTCAATAATTATTAACAGATCAATCTCTGAACAAAAGGTGCAACTTCTCAGGAAAATCTACCACATTATAACAATAAACAAAGGTGTCAATTCTACTGACCTAACCAACTATTGCCAACTAGCTATACTATCCCCATTTGCAAAAAATCTTAAGAAATGTATCTACACACAGATCCTAAAACATCTTCTATCCAACAATCTTCTTGCTGAAACTCAACATGGATTTTGCCCCAACCATAGTACTACAACTGCACTCAAATTTAGTAACTTAGTAAATCAACAATGCAACAATGGCCAACTAGTTTCTGCAGTATTCCTTGACCTATTAAAAGCATTTGATACAGTTTCCCATGCTAAACTGCTGACAGTACTCTCAGAACTAAAACTAACTACCCCTACACTAGTATGGTTTCAAGACTACTTCTCTCAGATCTAACAAGCTGTTCAGTGGAAAGACTCCCTTTCCCCACTTCTTCCTGTGAAACTAGGAGTGCCACAAGGATCAATTCTTGGACCTCTACTCTTCACTATATTCATAAATATTTTGCACAAAGCCACCCCTCTAGCTAACCTGGATCAATATGCTGATGACTCCACCTTAATCTGCTCTGCCCCCACTCTCATACAACTACAAATTAAAACCCAAGAAGTTTTTACATCCATTAAAACCTGGCTATCAAACTTCCAGCTAATACTAAATCCTAAAAAGACCCAACTTATGCTCTTTCATCCCTCTAAAGCAAAAGTACCCATTCACTATTTTTACATCAGACACTTACCCCAATTTTTCCAGTTGCACAAACTAAATTAGTAGGAGTCATCATTGACCACAATATGAAATTTGATAAACATATATCTCTAACAATAAGCAAAGTCCATAAAAGAATAGGTACTCTTTACAGATGTAAACAGTTCCTAACAAACAACAATAAAGTCATCTTAGCTCGAACCCACCTTCTCTCAACTTTACTTTATGTCTCTCCTGTCCTAGTTTATCTAAATAAAAGTGATTTAAACAGGCTTTCTGCATGCTACAACAAAATAGCAAAATTCACCACAAAGTCCTCCTATCGAACACATCACTGTCAAGCCCTAAAACAACTTTCCTGGCTGGAAGTGCCAAACACTTTAGCCCTAAACCAGCTCACCAAATATTGTACCATTCCAACAAAACTCCAACTTTACAGGAGCTGATCGCCCCTACTCCAATAACCGATAACTAAGATCCACTAACAAGGCTCTAATTGCAACTTCCAAAAGCCGTCACAGCTCTAGGGACTCCCTGTATTCTAGTACCACTGCCAAGATTTGCAACTCCCTACCACTTGAAATTAGGGTGCAAGCTAACAAAATCACCTTTGAAAATCAGCTCAAATCCTACCTAAACAACTCCTGGTCATGCAATTGCCTAACACCTGGCTGACCTCTTCAAATGTCTCTCCCGTATCCCCTAAATAACTTGTCCATTATTCCATTATTACTCCCAGATGTCTATGCTCAGCTGCACTCTTGTCTCTTTTTTATCTCCTTCTATCCTGTATTACTACTTCTACCCTAGAGTAAGCAGAAGAGTTCTGTCTTCTTATGTGCCTGATCCAAATGTAAATATGTTTGTATCGCCTCATAGATAATATTTTATACTATTTTTCTCTACAAATCCTATGTTACCTCTACTATTCTACCTGTATATCTCTACAATTGTTATATCTTATGGTGTGTATATTTTGTAAGCTATTATAATTGATAACTGTATCTTTAAATCATGGTGTCTGTGTAATCATTTTGTTGTTTTGGAGCTTTTCTCCCCAGGCCTCCACTGAAAACGGACAGCTATATCCAGTCAGACCTTCCCGGTAAACAAATGTAAAATAAATACAAATAAATAAAAAATAAATAAAATTATCATCTACTATCATCCCTAATAATTTTGTTTCATTTTCTCAGGCTGTTACTTCAACTCATTTCATATCATGTACATGTAAACTTCTTACTGGTTATTTTAATCATTCTATGGATTCTGCATCTTTGTTATGTTCCACAGGGTCTGCATAGATGTTTCTCCAAAATGTTTGGTGTTAATATTCCATTTGCTTTGTTTCTCACTTTTTTATAAACCTTTTTGAGTCATCAATGAATTGCTTGTTTTGTACTTTTGCTTATATTTATCTGCATATCTTCTAAGTGTTTTCTGCCTGTGCAGATATTTTGAGTTTGTTATTTACACTAGTATATGATATGTCCTGGACTGTTCTGATACTGCATTTTGCTTTTATCATGTCTATCTTTCTAAGTATTTTTGTTGATCTGTTTCTTCTTCCTCTTCTTTACTCTTGTATCAGTAACACTTCCTGTCTTAACTGCTTTATAGTTTTCCCTTTTTGACGTTTCCATGACGACATTTGATTTCTTCCCTCCCCTTTCCCCTGTTGCTCTGCGTTTTTGTGGTAAGACTTTAATCTGTTATTAATTTAGCTATACCATATCTCTCAACCTCTTAGTGCAAGTAATCTGGACAAAGCCTGACAAAAATGGGGGGACAAAGGCCCAAAAATAGGGACGTATTTTAAATATTGCTCATAAACTTAGAAAGTTGCTGGAGTAACAGGCTCTGTTTTAATATACATTTTCTGAAGGATTTGAACTCTGAAACTCAAATGTATGTCATTATTTAGTAACTTCAGTCCTAAGATAATCCTAGTGATTTGCCAGAAAACCATACATTTTATGAGGAACAGACTAAAAATATAAGCCACAACTCTGGACATTCTGCGAAAATCTGTACAGTTGAGAGGCATGAGCTGCACAGTAATATATCCTACTTACTTCTGTTATATGAATTTCAGATAATAGTCTTAATTACTGTGTTGATTTATCAGACTTCTAACATTTTGGTCTTACTGACTTACTATAATCTGTTTATTTCACTAATCTTAATATGTATACCATCTCTAGTAAATCAAGAAGCTCTTCCCTTAGATCATTTTCTTCTAAACTAAGGGCACAATCTTTGTTCTCTGTTTCCTGCAGGCATTCTACAGAAAGTTCCAGAACATCTTTCATATGGGAACTCACTGGCCTGTCATTCCATAACACTGACTGCATCAGAGTTGCTTTTTATACTTTATATTGTTGTAGAGCTTAAATATAATATCAAAAAACTGAGAAGAGAGGGAAGACCAGCTCATTTCCTTTACAACACAGATGAGAAACAAAACTAAAACATTTCAAGTTCCACTTGACAGTAAACATAGAACTTTACAATTTTGAGTGACCCAGCAGGCAGAGACAGGTAGATAGTTATTAAATATGTCAGCCATTATTGTGGCATAGGAAATATGATTAGGAGTAGAGGTATCCACATAGTCTAACATGTTCTCGTTATTAGAGAATGTATCCGTTTTGTTATTAAGACTGCTAACTGGTCTGGTCCATGCACACAGACAGATGTATAAAATTGTGAGCCAAAGGCCAGATCTTAGTCTCCATTTATGTTGCCAAGGATTATCAACTTACTTTTTGCATTTTTAGAGAGCCATGGAAAGGACTCATGATGTGTTATTTGTGGAATCTCTTGAAAAGAGGTTAAGTAACAGTCACATTTTAACACTGTTGATGTCATCATCATTAAAGTGGAGTTTCTTTGCATCCATAGACTCATTTGTGGGTGAGACACAGAGCAAAAAATGTTATCAGGATAAATTATTGTATCTGTCCCAGCATGTTTGTGTTGGCTTATATGGTTTAGCTTAACTTAGCATATTTTAGCCTTATGTAACAATGTTAGTGTTTTTTATGTGAGAATATAGCTATGATGTCATATTTGTAATACTGAAGGCTATAATGGAGTAGTGCAATGTATTTTCACAGACGACAAGCAGTTATAATGACAATGTTGAGGTGTAATTACAACTAAAAAATGCCAGGATTAGAACAAAATAATATCAAATTGTCAATGGATGGAACATGACTGGGTTTAATATCATAAGAATATCTTTGCATCCACAGCTGTAATTTGTTTTTATTTTGTAATGCCGAATACTGATTTTAATTTTCCTTTAACATGTATACGTTAGAGAATCGGCAATATATTTTTTCTTGAAGAGTAGAACAATACCAGCGTAGCAAAAGAAAATTGTAACAGGAAAAATATTACTAAAGCACTTTTTTAGTAATGAAACAAAAACTGTTTGCTGATAGGCAGATATTGTCAGGAGAAAGGCAATGCACAGAAACCTTTACAGAAGAAATTACTAGAGCTAGGAACATACTTTTCAACTGCACAGATTTTCGCAGAATGTCCAGATTTTTGCCTCATAATTTTGTTCTGTTCTTCGTAAAAATTGCTTTTTTGACAAATCACTGGGATGATCCAAGGATTAAAATCACTAAATAATGACATGTATTTGAGTTTCAGACTTAATATCCTTCAGAAAATGCATGCTAACACAAATCCTGTTGTTCTAGCAGCTTTCTAGGTTTATAACAGCAATATTTAAAATGTGCCCCTCTTTGTTCCCCCTATTATATCAGGCTTTGTCCAGATTTCTTGTGCTAAGAGGTTGAGAGGTATGGCTAGGAATATGATTAGTTTTGGATGTGTTTCCAGAGTACAAAATCAGTTTACAACTGAACAGTGGTGTAATTAGTGCAAGTGACATGCAGGCTTCATCAGACTGAAGAATGTACGTGCAAAGCTGTAGCATTTAGAATGTATTTAAACCAAACAAAACACATAACCATTACATGTGATGTCTAGTAATTTTAATTTACATCTTAAAGTGGTACACCTGGAAATTTTTGAAAAGTCTGAAAGCAGTGTGATATTTAGTACTGGAAATGTAACTCATGCCCTGCTGTAAAATTATATATTTGACACATGACTGTTGCCTTAGCAAGAGTAGACTGTGTGTGTGTGTGTGTGTGTGTGTGTGGGTGCATGTGTAGGTGGGGGGAGCTGTAAAAGTAATAGCAAATATGAGCTATTCTTATTACAATATTCATTGCTGCTGCATTGTATGGATGATCATAAAACCATTAAATACATGCCAAAACATTATAAATATGGAAACTATTATTATTTGTTGTAATACTACCTTGCATTCAATTTTCTTACCTTAAATGATAAAACTGCATATGTCCAAACATTTTCCAGAACTGAAGTTCCATAAACTTGCATGCAACATATATTTCTTAAGGTAAATGACCAAATGGATTACATAAGCATCCTTACCTAACAAATGAAATGAATACAGTATATACCTCAGAGGTATGTTTGATGAAAGTAATACTTACGCCAGAGCAAAAGCTATCAGTGCTCCAATTACAACAACAAAATCTAGAATATTCCAGAGATCTCGAAAGTAGGAACCTTCATGAAGTACCAGACCCTGGTCAATCATCTGAAAGAGTAAAAAAGAAAATTGTAAGCTATTTAAAGTAATGCAGACCAATATGCTTCATCCATGTGACCTTGCATAGATGTGATTTGTAAATGAAGCTGGGGTGTAGAAATGTTAGTGTCAGTTACAACATAGAAAGGATATTTTTGTACATGAGTTTTTTTGCAGTTGAGCTTGACTCAGTAGTTTCAACACAGCTATTTTTATTAGTTGGTGGTGTCTGTAGTCTAAATAGAAGCAATCAATATCAGAACAAAACATTTGACAACAAAAGATTTACAATAATTGCCATTCCTGTCATATTACAGTTCAAAATGTTTCTGATCATTGCAAAGCATAAGCTACAACTAACAGCATATGGTAATTACTCCTATGTTTGCAGGATATCCAGAGACACTATGATCCTTAAACGATTTTGAATATTTCTGTCTGTACATTTATGCATTCTTGTTTAAACAGTAACAAAAAAAAAGCATATAGCATATCTAGACCTTGCCAAGGCCTTTGTCACTATTCCCAGTGTAGGCATTATTTACAGACCTGTAAATCTGAAAATAAATTCTTATATTGTGCAATGGATAGCTAACTGGCTGTCTGACAGAACCCATGTGGTTAGAGTAGAGGGTAGAAGGTGACACTTCTGAAAGCAAAACGGTACAGATTTGGGCCCTCTACAGTTTTGTATATATTTCTCAGACCTTCATGATAGTACCTCTGGGCTGTGGTTTACTAAGTTTGCAGATGACCTTAAAGTGGGTGTTATTGTTTGATCTTCAGCTGACTAATAATTACTCCAACAAGGCCTACAGCATGTTAACAGCTGGTGCAAGGCAATGGTCTCAAATTAAATGTAACAGAAATGTAGCATAATTCATTTTGGTAAACAAAACAGTTTTGCTTACAGTATAGGAGATGAACTGTACAGTTAGACACTGTTGTAAGGAAACTGGGTACTCTTGTTGATAATTCCTTATTATTTAACCATTGTGTCTCCACAGTAGTTCAGAAAGCCTTTTATCTGGCCCATATAATTTCCAAAGGCATCTGCACTAGATTCATTGAAGTCTTAATTCCCCTTTACTTGTATCTTATCAGACCCATTACTGAATATAATGCACTTCTTGGCATGCTTTTATTTAAACATATCCCACAACTTGAGAGATCTCAAAGATTCATAACTAAAAAGATCAGTTGCCTCAAAAATCTTAGTTATCAGGAGAGACTGGCAACCCATTCCCTGTACTCAGTTCATTACAGACTCCTCTGTGGAAATCTATGTCTAGCCTTTCGTGCCATGAAAGATCCAACCATATTTGATCTCCTATTCCCTTGAAGAACTATCACATCAAATACTTGATTAAAAGTACTAAAGCTTCACCAGCAGACAAATAAGACACATTGGTGTGATAGATTCATATCCTAACATATTCCTCACCTGTGGAGCAAATTCCACTACATGTCAAGCACAATAGCACCCTTGCCACCTTCATGGTAAACCTTGATAACTGGATGGGCAGCTTCAAATTCTGCCCCAGTTTATCTTCTCTTGCTCTTCTTGAGGCTAGAGGGAAATTTTGAATATTTTTTGGGCTAGGTTCTGAATGGTCTACAGACTGCTTGCCAAGTACTTACTAATGAATCTATGAACCTATCAGTTTATTACCTTATCTCCGAAATAAACACTGCTCTGTCATTTCTGACACTGCTACAGGTCTCCCTAGCAGCTAATGCATCATATTAGCAAAGGCACCCCCTACACTCAGACACACACACACTCATGTGCACATTCATGCACACACACACACACACACACACACACACACACCAACACACACACACATGCATATTCATGCAGCCTCTTTTAAGCACCTATAAGAACTCAAACACATGTCAACACACACACACGCACATACTGACAAACAACTGCACTGAAATTAGCTGCACCTCGAGTGCTCACATTAGAATGAATGGGTGACCACCATGCTTTTGGGACAGTCACTCTTTCCTCCTAGATAAAATTTGACTCTGCCAGGCAATTATCTGAATTACACAGTCTATCAAACTTAGAGCTGTGCTCATTTCTGGGTAGAGCATATGGTGGACTAGAACTGCTTAAAAGAAACTGACCAAGCACCAAGGAAGTAAAATCCAACAAGAAAATTCGCTTTGCAAAGCTCTTAAATGTCCAAAAAAATAAGTAAGATGTTAGTGCTTTTATCTTTAAAATCACTCACAAAGGATTAAGGCTTCATCAGGTTTATAAAACAAAGTGAAACCTGGTGCTATTTTTAAAAGGACCACCTAGACTGTGTAAATAATCATATGAAATTACATAATGTTTTTGTTTCCCTTTTGAAGAACTCTTGTAATTAATACTATTGATCAAACCGTCTCCTGTGCATGAATTCAACATAGTTTTCCAACACTATTTTAGATTCACAGGAGTGTACCAGGCTAATGACAATGGGGCCTTTTAAGCTAGCCATGTATCCCAAATCTCTGACAAATTTTGATGACCTTGGTAAGTGCAAACAGGGGACTTACAAGATGAAACACTTACAGGCAGGGGCCTTGGAAATAAACCACTAACAGGTTGCCAAACCAGGGATGAATTTCCTATTCCCCATCCATTTGTTCAAGTTGAATTGAATTGGGATAGAGGATGGGGAGCTTGTTCCCAAGAAGGGGTAGTCTCTGAGATACATACCTGTCTTTCCAACAAGTCCTATTTATATCAAAGGCAAGGTTGAAGTCTGCTGAATGGGTAATTTTAGTGCCGTTTATTTTGTGGATATGTTTATTTATTTATTTATTTATTTTATTTTACATTTGTTGACTGGGCTAACTGGATATATGTCCATTTTCAGTAGAGGCCTGGGGAGAAAAGCTTGACTACAACATTATTCTAAAATTGTAACCAAAACATACTACAAAGGAGTAACATATTTTAAAAATTAAATTTGATATAGTGACTAGTAAAAAAAATGAAATATTCATTGCATAAGAGAATATAAAATGACATGTTTATAACAGGATTTACATGTGTAAAGGCAATATTAGAAAGTTAAAATATAATTTAATATAAAAAGATAAAGAAGGTGAATTTTTTTTTTTTTTGGATATGTAAGTAGTCTGTCAGAGAGGGCTCTTATGATGCCTTGTATGCCAGGTATAGATCTCCCCTCAACAGCCTGTAGGAAATAGAATAGAGGTATAGACCTTTGAGGCTGTCTACATAGGACATGTCATTTATACCCTGTAATCTTTTAGTGAGGAAGTTCTGTGTATGTTCCAATTGTTGGATATACCTGGTTAGGTACTTACCAAGGGGGGCATTATACGCAATGACAGGTCTGATGAATGCCAAATACAATGCAATAATAACTACCTTGAACCTAGATACCACACCTTTGTTTATAAGTTGCACAACATACAATGATCTCCTCATTACTGTAGATACATGATGGTCAAAGGCAAATAACTGTCTATGTGTGTTCTCAGGTCCTTGACTGCTGTGTTGACTTTTATGGTGTGTTGTCAATATGATAGTTACTATGGGCGGTTGACTTCCAAAAGGATACTATTATGCATTTCTTGGCATTTATTTTTTGTTCACAGCTCTAACAGCAGTTGTTTGTCTGTGTCAGTCTTTCTAATTTGCAATTGTCTAAAAATGTAGTTAGTCATAAGCCTTTGATGTTGGCCTTGACTTCAGTGAAGCAGATGCCAAAAAGGAGGGTCCCAGGACCAATCCATGAGGGATTCTGCTGTTTACTGGCCTCTTTGTACAGGTGGACTCTCCAATTCTAACTTCCTGGGTCCTGTCTGTGAGCCTTGCAGGTATCCATCGGGTGACATAAGAGTTTATAATTAATCCCTTGAGTTTGTCAGCAGTGACTGAGTAGAGTATTGCACTGAATGACATGGTCAGGTCAAGGTAGGCACTGTGAACCACTTTGCCCTCATCTATTGCATTAGTTACCTTTTCATAGAAGTCTGCCAGGTTAAACTAGGATAACCTGCCCTTGATGAAACCAAACTGAGTCAGGTCAAGTGTCTAGAAGTTTCCTAAATCATTATTGATCATTTCCATGACTTTGCATATGAAAAGTACAGTTGTGTAAAATCTTACCAGAACAGTAGATGTCCTTCTCTTCACTGTTACAGTATTCTTTACCTAAAAGATCTCCTGTCAAGGATAGCTCAACTTCTGGCCAGTATACTAAAGCCTTTAGTTCTTATAGGTGCTGTATGTCACAAGTATGCTCCCTGCAGAAGGCATAAGGCATAAAGGTGATATCCAGATGCACACTCTCACAGGTGAGAAAGCCCAAGGAGGAACAGAATACCCTTGCAAGCAAGGAGAACATGTGCATTCAGAAGGAAAAATGGGAAGAGGAAGAGGAACCACCTGGCCAGGAGGGCAACAAAAATGCCAGACAAAAGCCATGACAGTGGGGGTAGAAAGCAGGGAGGGGCTGAATACCACAACAGTGAAGAGAAGTACATCTACTGTTATGGTAAGATTTTACACAACTGTACTATGTCCTTCCATATCATTGTTGCAGTATTCTTTACTTAAGGGAGAGTACAACAGCTTAATATGAACCCTAGGAGGAGGAAGGCACAGATGAGCCCTCAACAAATCCATGCAGCACAGCCCTGGCAAAACCTGCCAGGCCCTGGAAATATTATCCATCTTGTAATGCTTAGTGAACGTATGAGCAGAGGCCTAAGTAGCATCCTCAAGGATGGAAGTGCTATCTAGACCCTTGAAAAAGCACAGCAGGAGGTAACTGCCATAGTAGAGTGTGCCTTTACAGACAAGGAAAGACATTTGCCATGAAAAGAATAACAACAGGAAATGGCTGTAGAAATCCAGGAGGACATGGTTTGTTAGAAACAGCCAAAGTCAAAGTGTTGGGATGAAAAGAAATAAAAAACCTGCTCAGATTTGTTGATAACTTTAGTTTTATCCAAATAATATCTGAGCTATCTATGCAAATCAAAGTCTAAAGAACCTTCTCGCTGACAAAATGTGGAGAAGGAAAAAGGGAAGGAAGATGAATAGACTGATTACGGGACAACTCAGTGATGACCTTTGACACAAAAGGATTAGTATGAAGAGACAACTTTTCTTTGTGAAAAACTAAGTATGGAGAAATAGCCATGAGAGACTGAAGTTCATACACTCTATTGCTTCAAGTGAGAGCCAAAAAGAGAACAGTCTTCGAAGTACAACGTTGTAAGGAAGCTGAAGAAACAGGCTCAAAAGGAGCTCGAGTCAATTTTTCAAGCACAAAACTGAGGTCTCAGGAAAGTGGAATAGGCTTACTGGGAGGACTGATATGAAGGATGCCTTTTAGAAATTACATGATCTAAAATCTAGACGCAAGAGAAGAAGACAAGAGAGGTAGAAATTGCTAGAGCTGAGCTTTAACTGAAGAATGTAGCAGACCACACAAATAAGAGAGAAACAGAATAACTTCCGTAGAAAGGGGATCCTGTTGATAAGAGAGTCACCATACAGAAAATTGCTTCCTTTTGGACATATAGGATTTTCTGAAAGTGGGTTTCCTGGTGCTGCAGAACCTGGAGCACATCCTCAGAAAAGAGATGCCTAAAAAGGATCAAAACTCTTTCACCCACAGTGTAAGTTGAAGAGTGGATAGTTGAGGCTGGACAAGAGATCCCTTCTCTTGTGCGAGAGGATCCATCCGGTGAGGTAACTTGTGGTGAGTGCCCATGGCCAAGTGATAAAGAAGGGGGAACCAATGCTGTCTGGGCCAAAAGGAAGTCACTATCAAGATTTATTGAGAGTCCTACCTGATCTTGTGCAGTACTCATGGTGACAGAGTGGACGCATAGAGAAACATCCTCTTACAAGGAAATAACAAGGCATCAACATTCCGAGAGAGTAGACATGTGACACTGGAACACAATAGAGAAAGTTGTCTGTTTGGAGGGGAAATGAAAAGATCTACCAGAGAAATACCCCATGATGGGCCATATCCAGGAACACATCTCTGTGAAGCATCCATTCCTGAGCTTATGAGCTGGACTTGTTCAAAGAGTCTGCCACTAGATTATGCTCTGAGAGAATGTAAAACACCTTAAGAATCACTTGATAGTGGACAGCTAGTTCAAAGACATGAAGCTCTAATCTCCACAGAAGATAGGACCCTGTGCCCCCACTTGTTGACATACCAAATCATTATAGTATTGTCTGTGAAGACTTTGAGAGGGCTTCAGATGAAAGAGGGACTGAAAAGCTTGGCAAACCAAAAGCAGAGCCCTCCTCTCTTATATGTTGATATAGTCTGACCACTGATGAGGAGGCCAGAGCCCCAGAACTTTCAGGGGGCCACAAGAGGTATCCCACCCCTTGCTTGGGGCATCTGTAAAAAGCTCCTAAGTGAGAAATGGAGATTGAAAAGAAAGCCCTGGATTGAGGGGGAGTTGAAGAATCTACTTATGAAGCTCAAGCTTGAGACAGAGAAGATAAGGCACAGGGAACTCCAGATGATGACAATGCTGAGGCCACACTGATCTGAGATAAAACAGAAGTTTCCCCATATGGAGCCTTGTGAGAGGGAGCATCAGGATGATGGAAGCCACGCATCCCAGGACTATGAGAAATTCCCTGGCATGACAGACACCAGAGGGAGAAGGGACTGGAAAAAGCTCATCAGAGACCAGGCCTTGGAGACAGGAAAGGATGCCAACATGGGAACATGCGGTATGCATCCAAGGAGAATATAATCCTGGGAAGGGGTCAGAACTGATTTCTGAACATTTCTGGTGAACCCCAGACAAACAGTAAACCAGAGATACTGAATCAGACTGCTGGGAGAAGGAGAGTGAATAAGCAGATCATCTAGATAGGGAAAAATATGAATACCCCTAAGCCTGCAAAAAAACAATGACAGGAGCAAAGCATTTGGTGAATACCCTTGGAGAAGTAGATAGGCCATAGGGCAAGGCAGAGAACTGAAAATGCACAAAATAGACAGAAAAACACAAAAATGTCCTGAAGAGAGGCTGAATAGGGATGTAAAGTTATGCATCTGAGTGAACTTTTCCAGTAATATTCATTGTATTCTAAATCACTAAATCCACTACTGCTCCTCTTATTGTTTTTTTCTTGCACATGGTCTAAAACTGCAAACACAAACTTCTTGAAAATAGTGCATGTTCTAGAATACTTGAAAAATTGATTAAATTTATCCTCCTTTTTTGGCATTTGTGTTCACACATATTGTACTTTTTATTTTTCTAGTCAGTTGTCCAATGTAAAATAGTTCACATGATGTGTACATAGCAATATGTATCACACACAGACTAGCAAAAAAATTCTCCAGAGGGCAATACGTTCTGGTCATATTTATACACTATACACGGAGACCTTCAGGAATGTATCTATACATTTTATAATTAAATCAGTGATGATAATGATTAATTGTGATATGTGTCAGTGACTGGTCACCTCAGGAAGTCAGATAATACCTAAAAAAAAGTTTGAAAGTGACAGAGTTGCATGTGTGATTGGATAATTACATTGTCTGTCCTGGAAAGGATTACAAAGTGGAAGAAATGCATAATGATTTCTTTGTGTCACCGACTGATGTGATAAAGGGGGAGTGTCATGCCTAAAGCTAAATGTCTTCACTTTCAGAATTTTTGACAAAGTGGACCTGATTTTAATCCATAGATATGTGGATATGCAAGTTCAGACGAATTCCATAAGGGTATGTTTTTGTTCTGTTACTAAAAGAATATAGCTGATTCCATAATTACTCTCAGAACTATTTATTTTTGACATGATGCAGTTGAGCAACAGGAAAGCCAGACTGAAAAAGATAAAGCATCAAACCTCAAATGATTTTTTTTTTCAAATTCTATTCTAAATTTCAAGCACAGAATATAGCAGCAGGAATCAGACAGCATCTCACCTCATGCACTTGAGGCTCATGCATGATTCATATGGACATCTTGAAGCTAGTCCGACCAATAAGCAGCTTATATCCAAGATAAGTAAAAATTAATATCATTATTCAGTCCAGTAAACAAGACTGTACTGCTAAAGGAAGATGTGAGTCGCCCTTAAACAAGCTAGCAAATACATGCTGCATTCTTACCTTTCTGCAGTGTGCTACAGGTCCATGTCATAAGATTAATAAACTGGCTTCTGATACTGAAACATATACTGTTGCCTTTTACATATCATTTCACCCATTTTAAAAGAGATGACATGTTTTCAATCAGGTACAATAGCAAAGCATACAAAGATATTACTTTGCAAACATACTAAAATTTGTATAGCACTCAAAGTGAGCTTCTAACTGGATGTCCATAAGTTGCAGCCTCCACAAATGGGAATCTATAGCATTCATCTGTTACTCCTAGCAGCTAGCCTCTGTTGTAGGTAAGCCCATAAAAATCAATACTGATATAAAAGACTGCTTTTAATATCACAGACATCTGAACAGTTGTATTCTTGCTTTGTTGGGTATCTGTTGGGCATAGTCAGCAATCCTTTAATATCTCCTCTATCAACTTCTGCATGATTGGAAACCAAAATCTTTTCACTGACCATGTTTTTTGTGTGTGTTTCCTTCATAAGGATGGACTTTATGTGCCCCCCCTCCCCCCCAAAAGGAGAGATATCTATACCAAGCGATTGCAGCCCCCCAAACATCTCCAATGCCCAAGTGAGAACTGCTCTCTCCAAAGCAAAAAACACAGCATCCATGGGACCTGATGGTGTCCCCGGCTGTGTGCTCCACAAACTCAATGAGGAATTAAACCCACAGCTAGGACAGCTGTTTAATCATAGTCTTACCTCTGGATACATACCCAGGGAGTGGCGCACTGCAACTGTGGTCCCACTTCACAAAGGCGGTGCCTCCACCGACCCTGAAATTACCGCCCATTAGCTTGACAAGCCTTATCTGCAAAGCCATGGAGAGGATCATAATGGACCTCATAAATAAAGACATAGGAATTTGCAGACTTTGGATCCATCCCAGTTTGGCTTTGTCAAAGGCAGATCATGCCTTCTAAACTTGGTTGACTTTTTCAAACAGTCACCAAAGCCATTGATGAGGGAAAGGCAGTCCATACAGCCTACCTCGATCTGGCGAAGGCCTTCGATACAATACCCCACTCGGGTATCATTGAAAAACTCATCAGCTTAAATGTTAACCCATACATCACAAGATGGGTTGCAAACTGGCTGAGGGACAGAACCCACAGGGTCAGAGTTGCTGGCGCCATGTCAGACTCAAAGCCTGTCACAAGTGGTGTACCACAGGGCTCAGTCCTGGGCCCACTCTTGTTTGGCATCTACTTTTCCAGTACAAGCAAACACAGGGGGTTATGGCTGACAAAGTTTGCAGATGACTGCAAACTGGGCCATAGTAGAAAACACATCTGACACAGATATCCTTCAGAAGGGTCTCACAGAAACAGATAACTGGTGCCAGAGCCATGGCCTAAAGTTAAATGCCAAAAAATGCATAGTCATACCCTTCGGGAAAAACAAGGTTACCCCTAGCTACCAAATAGGTGGCAATCCACTGAGCACAGAAGAAGTTATCAGGGACCTGGGGACCCAGGTTGATAGTAGTCTGTCATTCGACACCCATGTAGCTAAAGTAGTTAGGAAGACCTTCTACATTGCCCACCTTATCATGAAGGGATTCTCATCTAGATCAAGGGAGGTCATAGTCTCCCTATACTCATCACTCATCAGACCAATGATTGAGTACAATGCCCCATTCGGAATGTATCTGACCCGACACTTGCAGCAGCTGGAGAGGCCACAAAAGTTCCTCACCAAAAGGATAAAGGGTCTCAAACATCTGTCCTATGCTGCCCGACTGAAAGAACTCCATCTCTATTCAGTCGCTTACCGCTTGCTCAGAGGTGACCTTTGCCTAACATACAAGGCCATGTCAAACCCAGATTTGATGAATATGCTTCACCTCAAAAAATCTAGATCCATCAGAGCCACAAGGGCGGGAGACTTAAACCTTGACATGGCTATTAATAGGACGTGCTGGAGGGATAGATTCATCACCCAAAGACTCCCTATGCTGTGGAATAAAATCCCGGTATATGTGAGGCAGAGCACCTCGCTGGCCTTGTTCAAGAGAAATCTTGACCAATGGATGGGAGATCGCAGATATACCCCAGGGATTACCTCAGTATCACTGCTCAACAGAGGCACAGCAAAATAATGGGTATAGTTCCCCATACTAAAGGGGTGGCGTAAGCCACAAAACTATGGGCTAGGCTTGTAAATGCCCTCGGGCAGATAGCCTAGTATGAACCTATGAACCTATGAACCTAATTCAAAGTACAATTTCTGTAGTCCTTTACTGAATGTTAAGGCTGGATCCTTTTAGAATGCATTTTCTATTAGCTGAAGCTATTACTTCATCTTTGTAATTATAATATTTCTTTATAATGTCAGCATCAGTGCCATCCCTATTAATTTATTTTTTTCTTACGCCACACATTAATGAAATATTATCTTAACTGTTCTATTACTGCACTGCTTTCTATTTTAGTCTTTATTTTTATCAAGGTGCAGACTCTTGGGATTCCATATTCAACTATCATGCTAGCACATTTCTCAGCCACTTGTACACGCTTCTCTTTTTCTTATCTACTTCTTGCAAAATAAGTACACTTGAAAATGATACCCCTTCTAATACTTTTAAGACGATTAGCTTTAGTAAATATCTGAGAAAGATTTGTATGGAACTGTTATTACCATTTCTGGGCTTTACTGTAAGTGATGTAGAGGTGCCCTTAGCCAATTGAACTAGCAATTACTTCTACAAATCTTAAGCCCAGAGTATCAGAATATCACATGACTGCTTTAGCAGTTGTACTGTTTGTAGCTGTTACAATGTTGAAATGTTACTTTGTTTTTTTTTCTTAAGGAGGTGTTGCGGTGGTACCAAAGTCTTTAATAAAGCTTGAATAGAAGTTAACCATGCCTATAAAGCTTCTAACTTCTTTGGCATTTATGAGTGGTACCAGTTCATGTATGGCTTTACTTTTAATAAATTCAGGCCCCAGATCCGTGGCTTAAAATGTCAAACTGCTGACTTCAGCAGATTTTTATCACATGCACCTTTATTTCTATTCAAGACAGCCCAGCCCCATTCTCTCTCTCAGTTAAGCAATTTTTCTTAGTTTGTCATTGCAGTAATTAATTTTTTGCTTTCCCACATATAATTATATCATCTCTACCATTCCTTATATTCCTTATTATTTATATTATCTTATACTATTATTATAAGGTGGTAGTGAAACTCAATGGCCTTGGAATATTGATGAATCTACCATATTAGATGTTGTTAATCCCATGTGTGTGTGTGTGTGTGTGTGTGTGTGTGTGTGTTTGTATGTGTGTGAGTATGTGCATTTGCATGTAAAATGTGATAATATTCCTACTGTTTGAGTACAGCTAATGGCGATGGTATTTCAGGCCCATTTTACTAAACCCTCCTACCCTACTCGATTCAGTTATTATATCATCTGCTATAGGAGTCAAACATCTTTCTTTGTATATGCATTCATAGCTGTGCTAGATATCATGTCACGAAAACAAACCAGAATGACTAATCAGAATACAACTGAGTATGTATTAACATTTCCCTTACAGTATTATAACAATTACCTCTCTTCCTATTTTTACATGATGTTGGGGAGCTATACCAAAATTATTCAATGTCTCCAAATCAGATAGAGCCAATGCTAACTCTACCTAGTCACTAACCCTGAAAGGATATTTAGTTATCGCAATCCTAGCTTTTAACTCAAGTAGTGTGATTTGGGATATGAAAATAGATTTGTTTAAATATGGTAATTAAGTCAAATGGGTTTAATTTTGTTATGTTTTAAAAGCAGTTTAACAGTTTGCTTGCATTTGCAGTTTGTATGTTTACAAGCACAAATGTGATTTTTTTCTACTATTGTATTCTTCTGTTTTTGTTTAGGAAGTTTTGTGTTATTGATGTAGTTTGCATTCCAGTTAGTGCTCCAGTTTATTGTGAATTGCCTAGTACTTCATTATATACAAGTCAGGGTGTAGCTGTGATCAGAGAAGGCTCTGTCTTTTTATTACATTGCCTAGTGAATGCTTAGAACATTGCAGTTTATTTTTTACATTATGTTGTTTATATCTGTTTTTTTTTTTATCAAGAATATTGAACCAAAAGTAAATTTACTAGAGCCTAATGGATTTTTTTTATGGTTGCATCTCTGCAGTATAGTTAGTTCCACTTTTTAATTTAGTAATTTTGCATTTTTACTTTATGACACACAGGAAGGCTGAGCTATCATCTGAGTGTAAAAATAAGGTTTAGATTTCAATGTCCTCATTAGATTTCAAAGTATACATTTCCATGTACGGTTGATGTCGGTGTCCTGGAAAAGACTAGCATGCACTGCACATGTGCACGTACTGATGCTCTCTGACAGTACAGTTAAAGAATGCAGTTGCTAGCATTTTTTGTCAATTTATTTTGCATGTATTCTTAATGCACGTACAGAATGGATTTGTTTTTAGTAATGTGCATACTTTTTTTTTTTTTTTTTTTTTTAATTAATTTGAAAACTGGGAATTTATAAATGTTATTTGCTTACTTTTTCTGTTTGCAAAAGTGGTCCTGTGGGTGACAGTCAATTTATGATTACTATTCATAATCATCATCATCACTAACCCCCTTTTCCCCTTCATACATGGGTCAGGGTGTTGTGTCAACTATCACAACCTTTAGCAACTCAATGCTACTCTCCTTCCTTCTTCAACAACCATGCCTGGCTGTCAAAGGTAGTCTCCCACACAGTCTCTTTTCTGGATGCCAAATTTCCTCTTGCCTTCTTCCTGTCTATCTCAAATCTTCTTCATCAGACTGTCTTCTGATTTCCTGCACGTGCCAGAACTACCATAATCTGCTCACTTTGAACTGTCTTGACAATTGGATCTATTTGGGTTGTTGCTCTAATGTCCTCATTTTTTCATCGGCCCCACCTACCATCCATCTCAGGTACTTCATCTCCATCACATAGGTTCATAGGAGGTTAATAGGCTAGCAGCCCTAGAGCCTTTACAAGCCTAGCCACGTTAATCCCAAGTATCCCCATTTGTTCTTTTTCTGTAGTTCACAGAATGAATTTATCAACAGATCAGGTCAGTGATCAACACCGGCTACTCCTGTCCATTAGGGACATAGGTGCCACCCCAGGAGCGAATTTGTGGTCTCCCATTAAATTATTTAGGTTGTCTTTGAATAGGGTTAGTGAGGAGCTTTGTTTTACATGAATAGGAAGTCTATTCCAGAGAAGCGTCTGTTTCTGGCAAACATATCTCCCTCTCCAACATGCTCTACTAATGTCACACTCTAGGTTGAGATCCCTGGAGTGAGTGACTCTAGTGCCATGTGACTTGCAGATGTGCAGCATTGCCATTAGGGCAGGGTTGGGGAGTGCCCTACAGGCCAGGCACAAGTCACCTCTGAATAGCCTATAAGATACTTCTTGTAATACGTTGGCATCACTGGAGGACTCAATGGTTGTTCCCAGTTTGCAATCATCAGTGAACTTGGTGAGCCAAAGGCCATCTGCCTTGACCTTGACTTCTGAGAAATAGATAACAAACAGTAAGGGGCCCAGCTCAGAGCCCTGTGGTACTCCACTGGTGACGTGTATACTGATGCAGGTAGAGTCAATAATTTTGACAGTCTGTCAGTTAGCCAATTGGCTATCCATCAAGTAAGGTAAGAGTTAACCCTTACCTGGAAGAGTTTCTCAATGAAGCCAGAGTGGGAATTGTGTCATGATCTTCTCTGAATGAAGCCAAACTGGGCTGGGTCCAGCATTTGCAGGTTTCCTATGTCCTTGTTGATAAGGTCCAGGATAATTCTTTACATAGCCTTGCAGATGAATCTGGTTAACTTTATGGGTCTACAGTTCCCAGGGTCAGCTGATGGCTACTCTGTGTGCAGGAGGATTGCTTTTATTGTTCTCCATTCTGCAGGAACATAGCTAGTTCTCAAGCTATGATTAAAGAGAACACCAAGGGGGTCCACTAGGTCTTGTTTTAAATTGTTTATTAAACAATCTGGAATATTATCTAGTCATTGAGGCCATGCTTTTGGTCTTGGTGAGTGCAGAGATTATCTGTTCTCCAGATATGCTAGGTAGATGGTGGGTGTCAGGTATGCTTTGGGATATGCTAGTTGGTGATGGGAGGGGGGGTGATGTTTGTGCTGAATCTGTCAGCTAGAAGGTTGGAAATATATTCTGGTGGTCTACAACTAGTTGAGCACATAGCTGAGCATTCGCTTTTAGACTTTGGACATAGCTAATGAATGCCTTATGATTATCATTGGCTAGGGATGCAATTCTAGTTTCATAATTTGCTTTAGAAGACTTACAATATTTCAGATTTTCTTGTTTAGTCTTAGGAGGGAACTCTTCCTCTGAAAAGTGATATTCCTCTTTCTTTTGGAGGACAGTTTCTTCCTCTTGTAATATAATCTGTTTATATTTGAAGTCCACCATGATGTCTTGTTTTTACGAAAAGACCTGGTTTTGATCCAGGTACAGAAGAGTTTATGCAGTCACTTAAATGTTTGTACAGGGCATTTGCGTGCACTTCTGCCTAGTAATTATTGATGTCTGTAACTGTGTGTGGCATGAAGCTTTTTATACCACCACTTAGTAGGCTGTATTTAGCTTTGGTAAACTTTTTTATAATTTTTGTTCCTCTGAGGGTGTCAGTATCAGTAGTTACTTTAAACGAGACTGATTTTGGATCTGACCTAACCAGAAAGGGTATCATGCATGTTAAAAATGTCCAGAAACCTCTGTGTGAACTTGTTTTTGCTCCTGTATGTCCCCTCAATCTAAGGAAGGATAGTTTAAATCTTCCATGACTAAGAGATACCAGTAAATTGAGGTAGGTGGTGTGTTTATCTTGGTTCATGGTGGGGGATCTATAGCTAGCAATGATGTGGTATAGTACTTTCCCAATAGTTAACTGGACATGGACTAGTTTGAGAGAATCATGCTGTTTGACCAGTCTGAAACTGTATTTAGTTTTAATGAAGATGGCTACATCTCCACCTTTGGTTCCTTCAGGATAATTTTGAGGTTTGAACATGTGGAAGGCATTGTAGCCTTGCATGGCCAGGGTGCTCTCAGCAGCTTTGAATCATCTTTATATAGTCCCGTAGCCGCAGAAACCATTGCTCTCCCTATCAGCTTACTAATTGGTCTATCTCAGAAAGCCAGGTCCCCCAGCTATGTAAGAAAGCCTTTATTATTCCTCTACATAAAGGAAGTAATAATAATGATATTCCAAACTTCCACCCTATTGCTGTCTTATCCCCTGTTTCTAAGCTTCTTGAAAAATGTATACACCAACAATTCTTACCATATCTCATCAACAACCAGCTTCTTACCCCCACACAGCATGGATTCAGACCTGGTCATAGCACCTCCACTGCTCTCTTCTTCTTCCTTGATAAAATTAACAAAGCCTGTGATTCTGGCCATTTCGTGTCCGCCCTTACCCTCAACCTGTCCAAGGCATTTGACACTATTTCCCACAGCTTGCTTCTTAATAAACTCTCCAAACTAAACCTATCCCCTTCCAGTACCAAGTGGTTCTCCAGCTACCTAACAACCAGACAGCAAGCAGTCAAATGGAATGAAGCCACTTCACCCTTCCTTAATACTCCCACAGGTGTCCCCCAAGGTTCCATTTTAGGGCCCCTACTATTGAATATATTCATTAACAACTTCTATCAAGCCATTCCAAACTCCAACCTCATCCAATATGCTGATGATTCTACCATTATCTGCTCCTCCCCTTCTATCCCCACTCTAAATAAGCTTACCCAAACCACCTTCTCCTCTACTGAGCAGTGGATGCTACACCACCATCTGGCTCTTAATGCAACTAAAACAAACTTATGTTATTCACCGCCTCCAAAACCTCCTCCCTAGATAAACAATTATTATAATCAAAATCAAAAATAATACTCCCCTAGAAATAGTTTCAGACACAACTACTAGGAGTACTCATAGATGATCAACTAAAATTTGACAAACATTTACAAGTAAATATCAAAATAAAACACAAAAATCTTGGTATGCTATACTGCCATAACTGTTATATCTCTCCTTCCACTAGGCTCATACTAGTCAATACTTATCTCATCCCATGCGTCATATATGGTGCATCTATCCTCACCAATCTGCAATCCTCCCTCAAAAAAAAATTTCCTCTTGCTATAACAAGATATCAAAACTTGCAACAGCTCACAGACCCATTTCTCACCATTGTAATTCTCTTCACCAACTAAACTGGCTTGAGCTACCTAACCTCCTCTCTTATACCCAACTCATCCAAGCACACAAACTCATTTACAACCCCTCTCTTTTCCCTCCCTAGCCACTACCTTTGAAATGTAAGACTTCTAAGATCTAATTCCCAAAATCTAATTAAATTGCACAAACCCACACATCCAGCTGGGAATCACCTAATGTCCTCTCTTGCACACCTCTGGAATTCTTTACCATCTCCTATCTGCATCATCAGCAGTCTCTCCTCATTTAAAACTTTGCTGCACTCACACCTAACTTCACAATGGAAGTGCTCCTGTTCCCATCCTACCTAGTCCTTCTAATACCACTTCCTACTCTCCTAGAACTAAATATGCCATCACTGCCTCCTATAATTCTACAGCTCTATTGAACTATTTGACCAACTACTTAACAGTTACCCTATGCTGCTACTTTTTGTAAAAAAGTGTTTTTATTGCTGTTTTACAAGCAATACTGATGTATTCTATCATTGTTAACCTTTTTTTATTGCATTTACTTTGTATTTCTATGAGATAATCTGTAATGTAAATGTGCAATGTGTACTATGTATTTGTATTTTTTGGAGCTCTTCTCCCCAGGACTCAAATGAAAATGGGCTACTTGTGGCCCAATTGGACTGCCCTGGCAAACAAACTGCAAATAAATAAAATAAATAAATGTCTCAGCAACTGCACAGATGTCAGCATCCTCTAAGGCAAGGAGTGCTTCCAGGGAGTGCAGTTTCATGTTTAAACTCCTAGAATTAAGCAGCACGACCGTGAGTTTGTCTCAATTAGATTTTGTTACACTGGAAAATTTGTTTTGACATTGGCTGAAAAAGACACTAAGGGGGAGGCAAGGGACTTTGCCAGTATCCGAAAGCCTAGGGGGGACAAGTGTAGACCATCTCTAGCAAAGTAGCAAGGTCCATCTACCATGTCCTTCCAGGCTGACAGATACTGGATCTCCTTGGCCTGACACCAGAAGCTGAGCCAATTGTTGAAGTCAATCATTTTTTGTTTATATCGTGCAATTATCCTGGGTGAGGGTAGGATACTGCTTAGGGCTAGGGACATACCTATCTGGGACACATAATAAGAGAGTTCCATCATGTCTCTCTTTATATAGCCAGACAGGTATATCTCAAGTCATTCACTCCAACATGGACTAGGAGAGAGTCATAACAGCACTTCTTGTTGATTACTTGAGTGCATGCATGATTTGTCAGAATGTTGCACCTGATAAGCAACTGACTGAAACCTTCTCCTTCTCCAGTTTAGTAGGGGGGCATCTGTGTGCCTCACTGTGGAGTCGCCTATGACTAAGACATTTGATGTGGTTTGCCTTAGGGGCTTATTGAGACACAGGTTTGTGTGTTGATATGTGTTGTGGTTTCTTTTTGCTTAGTGGTCAGTGTGGGTTGTGTGTGTTTGGGAGGTTTCTGTTCTTTTGGCATGCTTTTAGTCAGAACCTCCACATAAGTAGTTGGGTCTACACTGGAACCGCGAAAGCCCTAGCTACCAAATACATAAACACTGACACATATTCCGTGAACTGCAAATCCACTGAATGCCCTAAACTGTGAAATTCAAAAACTCGAGCCATCATAGTTAGCCCATCCCACCACCCGCTACATACTACCTACCCAAACAAAATAAATAAACCACATACATACACTAACCAAAACCTTACTTCTAACCCTAAACTAAACCCTACTTCTAACCCTAAACTAAATCTTACATATACCACCATGTATGCACTTAACCTGCACCCTAACCCTAAGGTCTGTAACTATCGCACACTTAACTTAAGAAGCTATACACAAACAGAATAAATAATCCACACACATACACTTAACAAAACCCTACTTCTAGCCCTACACTAAATCTCACATACATTACCATCTATACACGTACCTTAACCCGCACCCTAACCCTAACCCTAAGGTCCATAACTATCACACACTTACCTTATGAAGCTATACCGCAGAAGGGCCAACCATGACGATTCGACATTTTGGATTTCACACTTCAGGATGATTAATGTTTTTGCGGTTCGATGAAGACGTGTCGGAGTTTACGTATTCGGGTAAGTGGACCTTCGAGGTTCTAATAGGGAACCATGTAGTTTTAGGTCTCATGACCTTATTTTGTGTGAGTGGTGAACCATGTGTGCTGACAACCTGTTTGATGTCTAGTTTGTTTTTACGTGAGAGAACTCCCTCCCAGAGTGTATTTGCATCTCTCACATAGGGTGTTAGCTTGCTTTAGGAGTAAATGGTTGCCAGTATAACAATTGATACATTGCCTCAAGATGCCCATATCAATCAAACTGGCAGGAAAAATGATGGGAAACTGCCCATCCATTGTGGAAAGATTTTCTGAATGTGGTATTTGGAAAGGAAGTGGGCTACCAGGACTTGGTCACAAACAGCAAAAATGAAGCAGTAATTCAATTGAATACAGTTAAAGTGCAGTGCTGGCTTAAAATATACTTATTTTTCAGTTTTTTTTCAGTGAATGCCTTTGATTCCATTGCAGATGCACTCCAGACCTCTGACTAAATTTTCCAAATGTTGAGCAACTCCTGTAAACTGAGTGCAAATCTGTGCAAATGTGAGGCTTATACACAGGCAAATTTAAACAGTTTTAACACAACGACCAGAGGGACCTAAAACTGAACCTTTCTCCAGTAATCCCCAGCTCAGATGGGTCCTGAGCTGCACACATCTGCCAAAAGGGTGCAGGGAGGTCCTCTTAATGTAAGATGGCTGGTTTAAGAGCATAATGATACCAGACAGTCTAGATTCAGCACGTCTGAATCTAGCCTATGCTAAGTAAGGCAAGAAAACATTATTTCTAGATGGGAAGAAGTAAGGGAGAGTCACTTAAAGGTCAAAGTGAGAGCATTGAGTAGTATACTATTAGATGACTTACAGTGGTACCACCCTCTGCACAAACTTTCAGCTCTTCAAGCAGCTGTGAACAGTGGGAGACTATGGAGAGCATTTCCTATAGAGGGTTTTAAAGTGGAGAAGTTTGCTTATATGCAAGCATGGGGAACAGAGGTTGCACACTGCTTTTATACCAGCATGATGAAAGACTTTTATAAAGTTAAACCCTTAAGCCAATCAGATAAGCTATCAACCAGTAGTGCCCACCTTGGATGGGTTGAATTTAGCTCTCTGCTCCCACCAGAGTGCCAAAGAATTCTCTCAATGTAAAACAAACTGACTTTGAGCTCAAGTGCAGTAAAAAATGATTTAGAACAGAAATAAGAATTCCTGCAATATCAGCAATCCCTGGAAATAAGTTCACTAACCTTGAAAAATGTTCACAACATGCAAAAACTTTGCAAGACTTAGAACTATATTGGCAGACTCAGAAGAACTTTGGCAAACTCAGAACAGCTTTTGCAGAATACTGTCAAAGCAACCTAAGAGCATTACAGTAATAAACAGATGGAGTTTCTTTAACAAGTACAGGTTGAAAAAGAGTGATGAGTTCAACAAAATAAATAAATGAGCACAGAAGTGTTAAATATCACTGAAACAGTTAGAGCAAGTATAAAAATATACCTCTATTAGCTTTGTGTGGGCCAGATGGTTTTAGAAGCAATCAAAGTCTTGCAGTCATAGGTGTCCAAGTCAAGCACAAGGAAGCTCTGTATAAATGAGCACAATCTCAAAAAAATGCAATTCTTTTATACCAGCAAGATAGAAGACGTTTATCTTTATCTTTCACTTTTCTTTGCCTTGCAACCTGATGGAGTTTGTTTGTTAACATCTACTAAGTCAATTTCCAAAAGCTAGTAGAGTGTCTCTGATGCTTTGCTCTTCAGTATTGCAACTCTTCTCTTATCCTGTTTGTTAGCCAACCAGTATTCCTTCTTAGCCCGGCATGTCCTTTCAATAGTCTCAGGTTTTTCAGAGAGGAGTCTCTTTTGCTTCAAATTTATTTAAAGGAACAATGGACACTTATATTGCACAATGTAATGTACAAGGAGCTACTTCTACCTCTCCTTCTGGTGAGCACTTTTCCAATAATGTGACTATGTTCCGTCCAGATTTATGGAAAAATATTTGGGGGATAGACAATTTAGAACAGACAATCCGTCTTCTACTGTGGGACAAAATGCTTCTTTAAATGTGCCTAAAGAGACTCAGGACTTATGTGACAGCTTAGAGAAATTATTGATAGCTGTAACGAAAGCACATTTAAATATACTGGGCTTACAATGCTATTTAGACCTTAACATTTCACCTAGAGGTCTTTGAGCATTTAAAAGCCCTACTACAACTTTTAATATATATGATGATACTGACAAGGCTTTCTGCGATCACTGGGTGGGCAGCAGTACATTGTTGTGCAACAGAATGGCTTTCTGTTCTCTTAGAAAGAGCTACGCTGAAACATAATAAGTGAAGGCAGAGATTAAGCGTACCTTTTCGGATTTGTCTTCCAAAGTAGCTTCTACCCAATTAGATAATATATTGGGAGAATTTAGTGAGAAGCTACAAAATATTGAAAATTCCATTATAGATAGGAAGAAAAACAACATTAAAAGAGATGCCCGCGATTACGAACAAAAGCAGGCTTTTTTGTGGAAAGCCAATCAGAAGTGAGAGATTAACAACTTCCATTCACATCAGAACGGAGATTTTAAACATGCACATACTGTTTCCTTTGCTACATCTGAAGGTTTTACTAGTGGGGGGGGTGACGACATTTCTTATCCCCCTTTACCTAAAGCACAGCAACCGGAGATGTTAGAATGGCAGTTTCAGAGGGAAATAAGCAACCAGCAGTACAAACAGAATCACAAAAGAAACTGTCAACAAGGACAAAACTATTTTAATAAAGGAAATACTCAACCTCATTCTAAATGAGGTAGATGGAACTGAATTTGCTTGTAAGGCTGTTAATAGTGCTACATGTCCTGATTCATTCATTGTTAATTTGTCTGGATATAATTTAAGTTCAAGTGAATATAGTGTTTTAAATTTAGGTCTTAAATATGTGCCCACAGTAATTCCACATTTGCATATTTTGAAACAAGAGATATTTTGTCTAATAAGGAAATTGCATTTAAAATTTTTTTTAACAAAGTGAATTTTCATCATCCTGATGATATGCAGGATGAAAGCTTTTTAGATGATGCTGTTTCTGGTGATGAAAGTTTTATTTCTTTTGTTTTTGATTTGGATTATTTAAATGCTTATTGTCATTTAAATACAGAGGCTATTCAGTGCATTAGTTATTTTATTCCACCACATACCAATGAAATTGTTAAACATTTTTTTTCCATGTTCAATTTTCAAGTATAACAGTTGTATCATGCTTTTAAGAGAAGTAGAAATGTTGAATATAATCTAACTAAATCAGAATGGAATGCTCTTAATAATTTGAGTAAGAGAAAATACATTGTAATTAAACCTTCAGATAAGGGAAATAAGATTGCAATATTACATTATATGCAATATTTGGCTATGTGTCATGAACATCTTAATAATAGTGAAATTTATAGGAAATGTAATAGTAATGCTTATAATAATGCTATTTTGGAATATAAAACAATATTACAGAAAGGCTACCTGACCAAGGAAGATATTGATAAAAAGTTCAGTGTTGAAAGATGCAATATACCTTCTTTCTATTGTGTGCCAAAGTTACATAAAAATGCAGCCAATCCTCCAGGTCGTCCAATAGTGGCAGCCTGTAGATATTTTCTGAATAAAATAGGTTTATTAGTACATAATTATTTAAAACCTTTTGTAATAAAGCTAAAATCATATATTAGAGATTCTTCTCATTTTTTAGAGAAAATATCTGACATAACATGGGAAAAAAACATTTTGGCTAACCATGGATGTAAAAAGCCTTTATACTAGCATTAAGCATGAACATGGGATTAAAGCTTTATCTTACTTTTTAGGAGACACTCCTTTGTCAAACTATATTGTGGAAGTTACACATTTTTGCCTGTTGAATAACTACTTTACATTTGATAAGATACTCTATCAACAATTACAGGGCACAGCCATAGGGGCTTCTTTTGTCCCCATGTATGCCAACTTGCTGATGGCTCTTTTCTAATTAGAATATTTGTATAAGCACAGTTTTGTGCGTGACCATGTTATTGGTTACTATAGATACATGGATGATTTAATTTTTATATGTAAGGATGGTGAAAATAATATTAGTAACTTCCATCAAGATTTAGAGAACAATATATATGACTTAGGTTTTGATGGAATGCAGTATGGTAAAAAAGTGATTTTTTGGATTTAGTCTTAGAGGGTATGGACAATGGCAATATAAGAACATCTGTCCATAGGAAATTTGCAAATAGTAATCGTTTTTTACATGGGGGTAGATTTCATCTAAAACATCTTTTGGGATCTGCCTACTCCCCTTTTATGTATGGTGCCCCTCTTTTCACCAATCTTCATCTTGGCCTTCGGTCCAAACTTAAATCCTGCTACCACAAGATCTCCAAATTTGCAACCAATTCAAAAAACTAACAAAGCTTCTTAACAAACCAGGAACCTCACCACAACAAGAACTGGAGGAGATGAAGGCACTGGTCAAAATAGGAATGCTGTGTCCAAAGAATAAACAGTCTATACACCACAAACGAGGTAATAGGAAACTGCAAGGTCAATAAACGCTCCAAAATGCGATGAAAATCTTTATTAACACAAGATGCAGTGCGTCGACCTAGGTTTCGTCCGAATCCTCGGACTTCATCAGAACACTGTAGCATGCAATACTGAATGCTTATATAATCAAGTTAATCACATAGTTAATTGATAAAATCATCCATCAACTCACTTGATTGTATAATGAGACAAATTAATGCTCTAATTAAAAATGTATCCAAGGATAAAACACACCATTTAAAAACAAACTTATTAATTACTCACACTGTTAAAAAATAAAAACAATAACAATAAACACAATAAACTAACATAAACTGAAAAAATACGATTGTGTATATAAATATAATATGTGAGCAGACATATGAAAAAAAGTAAATGTTGTGTATTAAATTTCTATTAAACCAAATAGATGTGATATTGCAAAAGGCAACAGATACCCCAATAAAGCTTAAACTATATAATGTGTAAAATATCTATATTGTGGTGACGTAACATGATTGTGGCCTATTAAAATTCCAATGTACTAAAAAATAAAGATAATATATAACCCTATGTAAAATAACATATTTAATATTTAATATTATTGAAAAATGAATATTAAAAACATATGGTTATTATAAACATGCCTAAAATTATCATTAAAAACAATCCTTAAAAAGTGGCCGCTACATGAAATGCAATGTATAAATATATAATATAAATATGTATATATATATAAATATATAAAAATATATAAATATATAAATATAAATATAAATATAAATGTAAATGTTAAAGTGCAAGACAATTGAATCAAGTGCCTTTAATATTATATAGCCATAAAATAGGTTTTATGCTGATGTATTCATTTAAACCAGGGTATTGATTAGCATTCAATAAAATTTGCATTCTTAATTCTGCTATATCAAGGTTAAATTTAGTGATTTTACCTTGTGGATCAATACCCTGATGAATTATACCAAAAAACTTAAATTGATGATTGCCAAATTGATTTTTGTGCCTAGCTAAGGCATTAGTTGATTTACTGTGTTTTATATCTAGTACATGTTCTTTAATCCTATCCCGCAACAACCTACTGGTTTTCCCCACATAAAAACTATCACATTGTTGGCAAACTGCAATATAAACCACATTGCGTGTAAAACAATTAATGTGGTGGTGTATCCTTACTTGATATCTATTGACTGTCACCATCTTATCAATATTCATCATGTGTTTACATACAGAACACCTACCACATTTGAAACTGCCTGCAGGTTTGTTCGAAAAATTCATATCTCTCGTATTTAAGCTTTCAAATAACTCTCTAGATGATGTATCTTTCCTAAATATGTAAGTAATATTACCCTTAAAAAGTTCACCCATCATACTATCCATTTTGATGAAATTCCAATTCTTCTTAATAATACCTCTAACAGCTTCGAAGGTATCATTAAAAGTGGTGACAAATAAAGGCACACTATTACACGTAAAATGTTTGTTGCATATTTTTTGTCCTTGAATATTACTTTCTAACAATTCTACGTTATCATTTAACAAGGCTCTATAAAAGCCATTTTTCCTTTTATTAATTACTTCACTAGCAATGTTTTCACAAAATTCCATAGGATAATCCCTGTTTAAAAAAAGATTAATAATAAATTGTATTTCTTTATTGAAATCCACCTCTTCGCTAACCATCCTGGCTGCCCTGACCAACTGGCCTTTCACCACGGCCCTTTTCTGGTGGTCGGGGTGCCAGCTATTAAAATGTAAATAAGAATTTGAAAAGGTGGATTTCCTATGTATATTTGATATTAACTTGTTTTTATTTTTATCAAAAGTTAATTTAATATCTAAATAACTTAGTTATAAATATAAATAGTAAATGTGAATTGCAAAAACCAAACACTATTATTAAGATACTCTATGAAAGCTTTTAACTCTTCCTGTGCACCATTCCAAATAATAAATAAATCATCTAAAAAACGGCCGTAGAATTTAACATGTTTAAAAAATTCTGAGTTAAAAACATAATTTAACTCCCAATATGTAAGTACAAAGTTTGCAAAATTGGGGGCACAAGCTGCCCCCATAGCCACCCCGCTTTTCTGTTTAAAGTAAGCGCCTTCAAAATAAATAAAATTATTTTTTAACACGATTCCCATAAGTTTACTTAGTACATTAATTTTGTTCTGATCGTATAAATTTGTGTGGAATAATTGTTCTTCAAGCCATTCCAGGCCCTTATCATGGGGAATAACTGTAAACAAATTGCAAACATCCAAAGTAATAAAAGTATCCCCCGAACTAAATGCAATGGAATTAATTTTAGTTAAAAAATCCCATGAATCTTTAAGTATATGCTTGAAATATTCAATACCTGGTTTTAAATAATAATCTAAGTATTGACTAATAAAGTGTGTTTTGCTATGCTTACCATCCACAATAGCTCTAAACTGTAAGTTATCCAGTCCTTTATGTATTTTAGGAATTCCAAAGACCTCACTTATGACTGGAAACTCATTGTGTAGGAATCGCCAATCCTGCTCATTCAATTCTCCTTGATATAACATATCATACAATGTTGTGTCTATTCTTTGGTGGGCTATATTAATTTCGTTCCTACTAATTTCCACATATGTATCACCTAACAACAGGGCATTCATGTAGGTTACATAGTCTTGGTGATCTACAATGACTACTCCACTTCCCTTGTCAGGTTTCATAATTCTAATATTTTTCGTGGACAAAATTCTTTTTAATGTAGCTACCTCACTATTAGTCATGTTATTATTAGGCTTTATATGATAATTATTAAAAAGATCCCTAATGTCATTTTCTGATACTTTTTCAAAAAAGGCCACTTTTTCATGCATAGGGGGATTAAAAGTACTTGGTTTTGACAAGCAAGGTTTTCCACTTGTATTTATGTCCCATGTGTTATTTTGATACAAAATTTTTAAGTTTAATTTTCTAGTGAATAATTTCAGGTCAACAATTGTATTCACAATATTTCCTCTCCTACGCGGGACAAAACTGAACCCCTTTGAAAAAAGGTTTACACATTTGCTATCAAATTCTTGTCGTGTATAATTATATAATTTAAAATCCCCCTTGTCGTTTACCACAATACTTGGTTTAGAAAACAAAACACATTCAACTTCATTATCTACTACATTATCATTATTTAACTGGTCATTAAAAGTTGCTGTACATTCTACTTCCGCTGCATTTGACCAATCCAAATAAATGCTGACCACACTATTATTATTTACATTGTCATGAGTTATATGATCATTTGTATTCGCTGTACATTCTGCTAATTCTTCATTAAACGAATCTGTATAACTATTAACCACACTGTTAAAAGCACATCTATTAACAAAAATAGTATCACTCGAAAGTGATTGTCCATCATATGGGTGTGTTGTTATATCACGGAATAAATCGGTACTTTCCTCCTTCTCTAATAACATCCGTTGACCAATATCATCCAAAAGCTGGACCGACCTACCCAGTATATACTCACATTGAAGTGAATTGCTTCCAAGCGGGAAGTGATAACTATTAAAGTTAACCTCTAATGCATTGTTACCTGTATTAACTACTGTACAATTTGAAACAGGAGAAACTGAGACTAAAGTACTGGTAACAACCATCTCCATAGAAACATTTCTTAAACTTGAATCGTGATAATTTGCGGTTGAACTTGAATCAGTATGCTTACCAAGTACCATCTCTCAGTGGACGCCATCGGCTACTTGCGCGCCCCCCCCAAGTGTTTTTTTGAAAGTTAACTTTTTTATAATAATCCGGTTCTCTCCTTGGACGTGTTCCTGTACTATCAAAACCCTCATTTTCATCAAAGGAGTGTTGTCCCCTGAGTCTCTTAGATCTCCTGGGACCATCGATATTGCTCGGACTTCCATGTCGTCGTGCGTTAGCTTCCATCTGAGGAGGGGAAGTGATGTCATCTAGTTCATCCAACCGACCCATCCTGTCTGTTGTCTCGGTGTTTCCACGATTCAAACAGTGTGATTTTGGATAAACTATGCCAGTCGCATATATTTTCGTATCCCTTTTAATTTTGTTCTGTTTTTTATCATACAAAACATCGCAACTATGTTCCACATCTTTGATTATATTAACATAATTCGTGTAGTATTGATCAAACAATAGATCCTGGCTTATATTATTGTTAAGTAGTTCCATCTCCAATAAAAGAGATTCAATCTTTTTGTCATTATATTTTATCATGATTTCTAATAAAGCCAAACCCGTTTTGTTGAATAAGTCATGTAGTTCTTTTAACATATCTGGTTCTCGTTCGCTACCATTGGGGTATCTCCATAATCTCAGTCCTTTGGGTACTAACCCTAATTCTATATTCTTACGCAAATACCCATTCTCCATTTGCGTACGTTTTAACTTAAACAATTTAACTTCAAATTGCTTAAGTAAGTCTCTCATATTCCCCTTTACAATATGGATATCTGTTTGTACTGATGTTTTTGCTGAATTAAATGAATACTGGTTAATTGTCCAAGTTGCTGCATTTACCGGCATAGCCCGATCTACCCGGGCTGTATTATGTGATTGTTCAAAAGTGCCGGTACCATTCGAACATTGCATATTTGACAAAGGAGAAGCCTGGGTGAGCGGCAAACCCAAACTGCTAGTAGGTGAAATATCCACATTAGAAGTTGACATTAATTTGTGAATAAGAGTGGTGTGAAGCTTTAACTGCTCGTTCATTTCTTTGAGCAACACACCCACGTCAACCACGCCACTCTCGTCCTCCATAGCGAATAAACCAACAAAGCTTCTTAACAAACCAGGAACCTCACCACAACAAGAACTGGAGGAGATGAAGGCACTGGTCAAAATAGGAATGCTGTGTCCAAAGAATAAACAGTCTATACACCACAAACGAGGTAATAGGAAACTGCAAGGCCAATAAACGCTCCAAAATGCGATGAAAATCTTTATTAACACAAGATGCAGTGCGTCGACCTAGGTTTCGTCCGAATCCTTGGACTTCATCAGAACACTGTAGCATGCAATACTGAATGCTTATATAATCAAGTTAATCACATAGTTAATTGATAAAATCATCCATCAACTCACTTGATTGTATAATGAGACAAATTAATGCTCTAATTAAAAATGTATCCAAGGAAAAAACTCATCCCACCACTGCCACTCCCTCCTCACCCTCAATTGGCTTGAACTACCCAACTATCTCAGTTACCTACAACTCACAATTGCCCATAAGCTCATCTTTAAACTTGCCAACTGCCCAGCTCTTGCTACTTCCTTAAAACCTTACAGTCCCAACCGCTCACTCAGATCCAAAAACCAAAATCTCTTTCAGGTCCACAAACCTGCACAACCTCCTGGCCATCTACTGCTGTTCCACTCCTTAGCTAAACAGTGGAACTCACCTACGCAACCTACCTAACCATACAAATTTCAAATCTCAGCTACTCTCTCATCTTTCTTCCAAATGGGAATGCCCTTGCCATACTCCAACTTAAACCCCCTTCATTCCACCTTGCACTGTCTCATCCAACTACCTCTACTATTACTTCATCCCACCCAGAACAATCCCTCCCCTACCAAAAACTAATTTTCTCTGTAATATCTATTGTACTATATGCTCCAATCTTAAATATACTATTACCCTCTCCATGTATAACATATTCCTAACCTACTAATGGCTAGTAGCTATATATTTTAAAATGTTAAATCTACAATTGAGTTTATAACAAAAATATTCACTTTATGTAAACGTTGAAATTTCTGTATTGAATTATGTCTTTCATTTTTGTAACATTGTGACAAGCCAATTACAAATATCATAGAACTAATCTGTAAATGTTTAATTAGCTGTATGAACCATGTATTTTTGTAACATGTGAAATGTAACTTGCAATTATTGTGGAGCTTTTCTCCCCAGTCCTCCACTGAAAACAGACTCTTCTTGGCCCAGTGTACTTCCCCAGTCATCAATTTTAAATAAATAAATAAAATAAAATTTCTTCCTTATGGAGAGTTCCTTAGAATTGATAGAATTTGTAATAACTGGGATGATTTTGTGGTGGAATGTATAAGTACGTTTAAAATGTTCATTGGTAGAGGCTATAAATATGATATTGTTAAAATATCTTTGTATAGGGTAGTCTCACAGAGAATGGGGGTGGGAGCCCATTTTAAAACATTGGTGTAAAAATAAGGTTCATAACATGAATATAAATGAAATGAAGGAGAAAGTGCATTTTGTATCAGTTTATAATAGTCTTAGTAGTGAGGTAAGTAATATATTAAGTAGCTGTTGGGAAATTTTGCTTAACGATGGTGAACTTGATAATCTTGTCACTCATCACCCTTCTATCTCCTACAGAAGGGGTAAAAGTTTAAAAGACTTTTTAACTTCTAGTCGTTTTAGTTCTCCTGATGAAAGGGTTTATTTAAATCCATCTTTAATGGGTACTTTTCCTTGTTGAGAATGCAGTGCATGTTGTAATGTTGTCCCTAGTTTTGGTGAAATAAATGGTGTCCATTTTTCCCCTTCTTACCGATTTTCTTTTGACAGTGAGAGCATTATATATGTCCTAAGGTGTCCTTGTAATTTGTATTATATAGGGGAAATAAAAGAAAATTTAAAATCAGATTGCAAGAACATATTAGGGACATAAAAGAACAAAACTGAAAGTAACATACCTATGCATTTTAAAGGAAAACACAGTAGTGACTTTTCTCTATTAAAGGGTTGTGTTCTGGCACAAATATATGTACAAGCTGGTGAAATATGTAATGTTAAAGAGAAACTACTCTATAAAGAATCTATTTATATTTTAAAGCATGATACTATGTTGCCTGTAGGTTTAAAATCTGGAAATTAATTGGAAACAATTGTTATGTAATTAGTGTTGATTAATATATTATATAAGAGGTTTTACATTTGAGTGCTTGTATTGGAAGGCTGTGTGCCGAGGTGCCAGAGTGTTTAGTGAGCTTTTTTATTAAACCTTTTTACTGTGGCTGGTTGTGGATTTCTCATTTTTCTGCTGTGAGTTGTTTTGCAGTATTCCTCCTGAGCCTGGCATGTCCTTTCTATCTCTCACTTTTTCCTGCATTCCTCCTTTCTTTTGATGAATTCTTGAATGTCTGCAATCCACCACCAATCTTTCTTATGTCCTTTATTTGCATACCTGGCTCAGCTATATATCATTCCTATAGTGTTTTAAAACAAAAAAGGGAACAACGAACACCTATGTAATCACCATAAAAATCACCTTTTAATAATCTGAGTGCTTTCGCCAGTAAATTTTGCCTGGCTTCTTCAGAGATCTCTCTGAGATCAGAAAGTCTCTTAGGCAAAATTTACTGACGAAAGTGCTCAGATTATTAAAAGGTGATTTTATGGTGATTACATGGGTGTCCATTCTTCTGTCAATCTTCTTCTTAAACTCCATATTTTGTCATTGCTGTGTCTTTCGGCTTTTCCCAGTTAGGGGTCGCCACAACGGAACTCCGGTCCGCTAATGATTGGCAGTAGATTTTTACGTGCCGAGTTGCCAGCTCTGACACACAACCTTCAATGAAGGTACACCCATTCATGCATGTCTCCACACAGAAGACGCTTTAGCTGAGAATCGAACAGGACAATGTCTTACTGTGAGGTGACAACGCTACCGCAGCACCACCACCGCGGAACGCTTCTTAAACTCTTTCTATTTCCTCTATTTTCTGAAATATTCCCTTGAACTCTTGAGCTTTTTCTCCAGTCAACTTCCAGGTCTTCAGTGTAGTCTCTTTTGATCTAAGAGCCTTTTCTGACCACTTCATTCAGCTGATTGTAGCAATCAGTGATTTATTCTGTGGGATGACTGTTTCATTGGGATTGACTTTGCAGTCGCCACTTGTACCCCAGTGCCCTATCGTTATGCAGAGGAAGTTTACCAGAGTTGCATGTTGGGCATTTTTGTATGTGTTCTTGTGATTGTCTCACTTGATGAACCATGTGTTGGCCACTATCAAGCCATTTGCCAGGCAGAAGTCTAGAATGGCTTTTCTTTCTTTATTCCTGCTGCCCTAACCCCTGCAGACCTAAGCTGGCCTCATATCTGTCTGTCTCAATATGTGTATTCAGGACCCCCCATTATCAACATTAATTCATGTTGTTGTGTTTTATCTAGTAGGTTCCATAACTGCTGCCTGAATGCATTCTTCTCCTTTTATTTGCAACCTTGCTGGTAGACATAGGCTGAGATTATGGATACTGCTCTATCCTTAAACTGGAGTGTGATTGCCATGAGTCTGTTACTAATTCTGATAACATTAAATACTGTTTTCTGACATCTTTTCCTCACCACAATTCTCATACCATTTCTAGTCCCCCTCCCCCTGCATCCCAAGTCAAGTGGCTTTGCTGCACAGCCTTTGCATCCTTTCTCCTAGATAAGAGAGGATGTCCAGCCTCCTTCTTACCATCATGTCAACCACTTCCAAGCTCAGTCTTGTCAGTGAACCTATACTGAGTGCAGCAATTCTTAGTTTGTGTTTGGCAGGTTGCTTGGTTTTATGTCCAGCTTTCACTCAACATAGATATCCCTGGTAATCCAAGCTGGGCTACTGGGCACCTGCCAACTAGTAGCTTTATGACCAAAGGGTCTGGGCTTTATGGTGGATACAGACTGGTCAGTAGGGGCACAATGTATGGACTCCTGGAGTAGGTTGTATAAGCTGGGTCCTCAATCCACTTATCACTGGCATATACCAATAACCATTTTTGGCAACATTAGCCTGCTCAACCAAATAACCTAGAATGAATTAAAACAGCATCACTTGGCTAGCCTTGACATTATGTGCAGTATGTAATCAGTGCTCTCCTAGTTAAGGGATACTGTGCACCACCAAAGGTCTGTGTTGTTTCCTATAGCTCCATTTTTGGGATGAGTTTTAGATGGAAACAGCATGTTTTAGGAGGTGCGAAAAGTCCTACAGAGACACAGGGAGAACATGCAAACTCCATACAGGCACTGTCCAGAGGTTAGGATTGAAACTTGTACCTTGGAGGCGGAGACCTTAACCGTTATGCCAACTGTGCTTCGCCCATTATGATGGTTATTCTGATTATATCTAATCAGGTTTTGTGATTCTGAATGTAAACTGCCTGTCATGACATAAGTTATGAATATGCACATATTGCATGGATAAAAAACACAGAATTTCTGATACCAAAACAAAATCAATACATGTATAAGACTGTTAGTCGGCTTACAACACGAGAAGCACACATAGATATCATCAATAAAAAGTAATAAAAATATCACACATTAAAAACGTCATGCAAGAAATGGGAAAATATCTCAACTATTTTATAGAAAAAGAAAAAAGGAGTTGAGTAACTGGCACTTCTTTTCTTTTATAAAGGTACCTTTACGACAGATAATGTTGCCAACTATCCATCTTAACTCTCCAGAAATCAGACCGATTATCCAGTAGTCCAGAAAATACTGTACAAACTTTGGTATTCGGTTTCAAAAAAGAAACAGACTATGGCAGTTTGTTAAATTGGTAGATTAACTATGTTTTTTTTAACAGAAAAGCATAGTAAATCAGCAGAAAGTATTGCAAACAGAAAAGAGGGCATTCCTCCTCACTTGATATAACTGATATCATGAAATGGGCAGTAAGTAGGTGGGTAGAAGGGGGTGAGCAGGGTTATGGCAGGTGCAAGGGGAATAGCCTTGCTCCAATTTTGGCCACAACAACAGGTGGCAACCCTAAAGGTGGGGGGATTCATGAAGGTACCATGATGTGCATGCCTTAGTATATATGCCATGGTACCTTTCTGGCATTCAGCTACAGTGCTAACATGGTGCTCTACTACTAAGACATGCAACACTGCATAGACTTGGCCTCACAGCCATGCTGAATGCTAAAAAGGCAGTTAGGGCGAGAGGCATATACTAATTAGTCATGTGCTCTCTCCCCAAAATTGCCACTAGGAAGGGATCTACACTTTGTGAAATTCAGGAAATTGCTCAACTGTTTAGATCAACATATCTATCCCCATCACATTTTGGTATTGAATATGGCGGGAAGGACATGTTCAGCTACCTACTACTACCATAGTACAGGCATTGGTGGTAGGGAGAGATACTGTACTCCAGAGATACATTATACTGAAGTGTCTTAACAAAACTGATATCACTACAGGGATCAGGGGGTGGGGTGGACACTAACCACCACCACTGATAAATCATCAGTGAAGTGCCTTAATGGCACCAGTACAGGGATTGAGGTTGGGGGGGGGGGCACTAGCCACCAGGAATAGCTGAAAAGCAAGCAACGTAATGGCACCAGTGTCTGTAAGTGGATGGGAGGTGGAAAGAAACACTAGCCACCAGTGACACATTTAACATAAGTGCCATAATGGTACTAACATCAGAGCAGAGACTGGGGTTAGGAAGAAACACTAGACATCATGGACTACTCTAATATTCAGTGCCATAATGGTATGTACATCAGTATGGGGATTAGGGGAAAACATTAGCCACCAGGGATTCTGCAAATGTGCCATTACAGCAGGCAAACTATTACAGTGGTCAGGGTATGGGGAAGCACTATTTATGAGGACAATTACCAATCTGTTATAACAGCACTTTAACTATTATGGCAACCGAAAGAGGGACAGAACCTTGGGAGAAAAGACAAGTCAGGGTGACAGGTAGTGGGAATGTGGTGTGTGTGTGTGTGTGTGTGTGTGTGTGTGTGTGTGTGTGTGTGTGTGTGTGTGTGTGATTTGTGATTGTCTATGTTTAAATACATACTTATGTATGTGGGAGAGTGACTATGGAGAGGTGCTAATGCCTATATCGACAGCTGTCTACTACTGTGACATTCGTTGTAGTAGTAAATGCAATTCAGAGAGATGCAAGTTAGTCAACAATGAGATGTTACCTCTTCACAACAAATCACAAATTACCTCTTTTATGTACTGGGCCTCCCTAAAATTACTATAAAATTTCTCAGTATTGAAGTCACTAGCATACTTATTTTTCATGGGCAATAAATTAACATTTCTTTTTTTAATTGGCTATCACTGTTATTTTTATTTACTTTCATTATTTATTAGCTGATGGGATGACATAAGGTTTTCTTTCTGTTCCACAGTTTTATAGTACTCATATTTCCAGACCTGAAACACTTCATCAGAAAATAGGCTGAAAAAGTCAAAAATTGTCAATGCCAATGGATATTTCAGGGATGTTCTGCATGGGTCTATATTACCAAAGTGAAAAACCCTATGCGCGAATACCAAAACATCAGCCCTTATACCACGAACAGCGAAAATCCCGAATGCACTACACTGGGAAAAAAAAATATCGAACTGTCATAGTCGCCCAATCCCACCACCTGCTACATACTACCTACCCAAACAAAATAAATAAACCATATACATACACTAACCAAACCCTACTTCTAACCTAAAATAAAGCACCAAACCTCTACCTCCAACACTACACTAAACCCCACAAACACAACTATCTATGCACTCTCCTTAACCCCTCCCTAACCCTAAGGTCCGTAACTACCGCACACTTCCCCTACACACATACACCCAAACAAAATAAATAAAACACATACATACATTTAAAAAACACCTACTTCTAACACTACACTAACACTTACATACATTACCTATCTATGCACTTACCTTAACCCAAATCCTAACACTAAATTCCTATTTATCGCACATTTACCTTACGGAGCTAAACCGCAGATGGGCCAACCAAAACAAATCAACATTTCGATCTTCGCGGATTTGAACTTTCGCGGTTTATGTACTTTGCGCAATACGGGTCGACGTCTTTGTATTCTCCTAAAGGAATCTTCGCTCTCGTAATAGGAACCCGTTCTGCACACATTTGACATGGATGAATACTGGATGTATTAATTAAAAAGAAGAAGGAGAATTAGACGTATTAATTAAAAAGAAGGAGAATTAGGCAAACAAATCTCTTCTGAATAACGGCATTTCATAAACAGCAAGCCTTTTCATGCATTCTTAAAAAGCCAGCTCAGAAGGAAACAATACTGATTCATGAGCAAACATCAACCAAGCCATCTGTACTTAGTAATTCATTTATTAACGCACTGATGTTATAATATAATACAAAATGTATTTTGAAACATTAGATTTGTGTATCTTACTTTGGGTGCAAAACAGCTGAAAAGGCCCCAGCTGTTTGAATTCCACTTCCTTGCAACCAGGTAACCAAGCGACTTACAGCTTGCATGGCTAACCTCCAATGCCCAAACTCAAATATTGTGTTCAAGCCAGGTGCAGGGGCCATAGGGAGGGCATGCAGCTGCCACGCTTTGGCTGAATATAGTATTCAAGATAAGATAAGATTGGTGCAGTGGCCATGGAGTGGGAATGCAGGTTGGTTTACCTAATAATCGTGCTGCTTTAGGATTAGGGAGTGGGAGGGGAGTTTGGAGTCAGGGAGTGGGGAGAGTTTTAGGTTTAAGGAGTGGGGAAGGAGGTTTTAGGTATGGGGAATGACTGTGAACTTTTAGGTTTAGGGATTATGGAGGGGTTTTAGGTTTTGAGAGTGTGGAAAAGGGATCATGTTTAGGAAGCAATTATGACCTTTTAGGTCTATGGAGTGAGAAGGATGTTTTAGGTTTACAGAGCAAAGAGGGGTTTTAGGTTTTGGAGCATACTATGCTTAGAACTGAGTTGGAGTTTTAGCTTAGAACTGGTTGGAGCTTTAGGTTTAGGGTTTAAGTTCTGGTAAGACTGTATAGGATCAGGTGTTGGGAGGTTTAGGATTAGGTGATCAAGCTACTGGAAGTTAGAACATTTGCTTTTTCGAGAAAGTGGCAGTGTTAAGGTGTATGGTGAGCTACAAGAACACAGGCACCTGTAGTAGGCCATTTTATTTTAGTATTTGTAAGGATACACTAGATACTGCAGCCTTTTTGACATTTGGAGTTATCCTGATTCGTTTGCTTAACCGACTTTCAAAGTATTAAATGGTTCTCTCACAGTATTACTCATACTATGCAGGGATCCAAAATATTGCTAAATATACTGCGGTGGTGGTGCTGCAGTAGCGTTGTTGCCTCACAGTAAGACGTTGTCCTGTTCGATTCTCAGGTAAAGCGTCTTCTATGTGGAGACATACGTGAATGGGCATACCTTTGTTGAAGGTTGTGCGTCAGAGCTGGCAACTCGGCACGTAAAAATCTACTGCCAATCATTAGCGGACCCGAGTTCCGCTGTGATGACCCCTAACTGGGAAAAGCCAAAAGATACACACACACACACACACACACACACACACACACACACACACACACACACATTGAGAATAAAGGCCTGTTTCACAGGCTGGTTTATAGACATATAACTGTTTGGGCAACAGTGGCTGGAACTATTAGTAACAATAATATTACTAAAGTAATTCTATGTTGGCATGCTGATATGTTGCTAATTATATGCCTTGATATTTGCAGAAGGTTTGGGAAAATGGAAATTTTACCATTTCCTTCCAGTCTCATTTCTACAGTGTCTCATTTCTAGATAAAACTTACCAATAAATGTATGCAACCCGTGTAATAGGTGTCAAACAGAACTACACTGTATCAATATAACTGTGCATCTTACAAGGTATAAGAAATTAAAACAAAGAAGGTCATGCATTAATCAGATCCTCCATTATTTAATTGTTTACCAGGTAAAGAGCTTGAGGCTGGAACACATAAAAAACTGTTTAAAAACAAAAAACATGTAAGTGGCAATTGAAAAGGAGTAGAAGGCAAACAAATATCTTCTTTATTACAGTGATTGCATGTACAACTTCTAACAGTTAAATAGTGCACTTTTAAACTGGTTTTACATTCACTTTCAGTTTCTTTTAGTCTTGTACTGAAGAGCAACATCAACCATCACCTTGATGAATCTTTCCTCTATCACCGTCATATTATTGATTGTGCGTATTGGCTGCATGGTTTTCCTTTTCAACTCCTACATTATAGGTATTCATTTTAGCTAGACATGGTTCGTTAAGAAACATTATGCACTCAATATTTTCAAGTCTTTAGCCAGTCATGAGTAGCAGCAAAAAAGCATGACTGTGGGATACAATGAACTAGGGCAGTGGCAGGCTAAGCGCTTCACCTGTAACCACAAAGCCAGCAACTTCCATGTTCTGGCATGTCGAGTCTCATGTAATACTGCAACTGTTAGTGCCACTGTCCCGAATTCAATTTCAGTTGTTATTAAATGATGCTTTCCTTCTATATTCTCCTCATCAGAGGTGCAGAATACGGCATCAGGAAAGGCCATGTCATTGTTGACTGTGTCAGTCTCATTACATTCTGTTAGGCATATTAATAATGTAGTGGAAGAAAAACTAATATGGATTCACAGTTCTTACTCTGTCAAAAAAACATATACTGTTAAGTTTTACAGCTGGCTACCCAGAAGCTGCCCTTAAAGTTAAGAATGTAAGTGAAGTTGGTTTGATGAAGACCTTCATCTGGAAGATCACCAATAACTTTCTTCATAGTCTGCAAGAGTCCACTCACATTTTGCTGGCATGATTTCTAATTTGTCAATCTACGGGTTACCTCCAGATGATGTAATGTACATTTTGTATGTCACTTTTTCAGTAAGGCATGTGGTTATAGACTAGTTCTAAAGAGGCCAACTGCACTGGTTTAGATTCTATGGTACAATACATGAGTTTTCTTCAACACAATAAATCAGTGCCAGGAAGTTTGGCCTTCCTGTCATCAGCTTGCATGGGTTATGTTCGGCATTCTTCCTACACTACCTTTCACCTATGTTAAGGAATAATGGATATCTTGTTAGAGGCTGGTTAATGAGTTCATTAATAATAAGTATAGTGCTGCCAGATGTTTGTGCACACACTACATGGAAGGTGGAAGCATGCATTGTGCTCTGGTACCATACTGGGATGGCTGTCTCCCATGCTGAAAAGCCTTACAGATCGAAGTATGACAGCCTTCAGTATTCCTGGAGTTCAGTAGCTAAGAGAGTGCCTGACTCACTCACTCCATTCATTCATTCATTCATTCATTCATTCATTCATTCTTCAGTACTTGTTTTATCCTTTACATTGTTGTTGGGAAACATGTACCATTCTTGAACAAGCAATGGATTTAAGTAATAGAGAAATAATACTGGACAGGACATCAGTCCATCACATGGATATATGCACACACACACAGACACAGACACACACACACACACACAAACAATTACAGTGACCCTCATCAGCAAAAGTGGTTTAGAAGATGGATGAATTTTTTTAATACAATAACACACTGATGCTGTTTGCTTATAACACACACACACACACACACACACACACACACACACACACACAGGCATGTTAAAGTGACTATCACCAACACAAGTGGTTTAGAAAATGGATGGATGCTTTTAATACAATAACACACTAATAGTATCTGTTTTATAATATACACACACATACACACACACACACACACACACACACACACACACACACACACACACACACACACACACACACACACACACACACACACACACACACACACTTTCTCTTGCATATTAAAGTTACTATCATCAGCACAAGTGGCTTAGGAAATCAGATTTTTTTTAATACAATAACACACTGATAGTATTTGTTTTATAACACACAGCAGTGCTTGGTATTGTAATACTTAAAACTGTAATAACGTAGTTTTTTATTACTCTGTCACACTAAAAATATTATCAATGGGCAGGTTTCTTAGCTCTGGGTTTCACTGTAGTTACAAGCAATAAAAAAGAAATGAATACAAATGTACAAGGACAGAAAAAGGCTTATGGAAATAGTATAAAAGCACATCATGAATTTTTATAAGTTCATTAAGTCTGACAAAAGCAAAGACGGCAACTTTATTCTTCTCTGCTTATATATTAGTGTGCACATTTTCAGAAAAATAATTATCATAATGTGCAAGATACAAATAACTGTTCTTGTCTCCTTTGACTCATAAGGAAGATAAGCTATGTACTACCATAAAATAAGTTCATTCATATCTATACTGTTGGGACCTTCATTGTTCTCTGTGTTCAAAGGAATATGTCCTACAAAGAAAGAACTAGATATTTTGCAGCATGTTTACATCTTTTTCTCCTAAGTAAAAAAAAATGTAATATATCCGGATATTCATTTAAATAAACCTGAACAAGAAAGAAAGTGAGTTGCTTCTTATCCATTTTAACCATGATAAGAGGTCCAGAGGGACAAAATTATAATGAAGGGATGTGAGGATTAAAGTCACTCATCAAAAATGAGACACACGACACCAGATAAAATATGGACAGTTCTTCCTCTCTCTCTGTTTGACCCCCTACTGATCAGTATCAGACCCTAGTTGTTCACTGGTATTATCCCAGCATTAATAGGCTCCCTATTGAAACATCAGCGTAGCAAATGCTGAGTGCCGACATGCTGAAAAAAAAAATTGCTAGGCAGATTAACACAGCACCAGATCCAATGACTGGTACAGACTGAGGTGATCTGACCTTTGCTTCTCCTTCTGTATCACAAATGAACCTGAAGAAGGTGAATGAATGAATATCAGCATCAGACACATACCATAAAAACAAATTTTATCTGGACTGCTGCAAAACCATAGAAATTGTGTTGTCTGGAGCAGTGCCTTCTTTGGTGGTGAACCATGCTCAATGTGCACACCTCTGTGCTAGAAAATATGACATAAGCTGTTAAGTACATATGTGCATGTGTCTATATACAACACTTAAGACAGTAGAATAGTGAAAGACAGCAATAAAAAATGGCTATAGTACATTTGTGGCTCTCGCTTAAAAACCTCCACCTTCCAGCGGTGAAGCATGTTGGGGTATCAATTATTTCAGGTCTTTATATAAAACATGCACTGCTTTTCACAATGGGTGATACCAGTGGTATCATTTAACACTTGTGTCAGGCTATGCCAAGCATTTTCGTTATTCAAAGGGCCACCATAGTGTCCTAGGAGATGTTCCTTAAAGTTCCTGTGGTGGCAGAAGAGGAAATCTCCACTCTCAATGATGCACCATTACCCAATTCTTAAAGCAAACCTGGCTATTTGAGGAGTGAAACAGTATCCCTAGGCATATGGATGCACTTCCTTGAATAACGTCATTTCACCAAACAGAGTGCAGAACCTCAGTGCTACTTGTTTTTTCAGACTATTTGTACCAGGTGGAATGTCTGTAGCCCCATGCAAAGCAACATGTGTATGGCTCATGCTGTTTTGTTTCCATAGCACAATGTATGATAACAGTGATTCAGAGTGATCAAATGGCTTCACTGACATACTCGCTATGTTAATTGCCTCAGTTTAGCATGATATAAAGTGTAGAGGTGACCTTGCTCAACAACAATTGGGAAGAGCTACACAGAAAGAAAAATTACTCTTGCCTGATTATTCAACCACTATGACACTACAAAGCCTGAGGTGGCTGTTGGGAGTATAAGGGACACATTGTGCTGTATATGTAAGTAGAATACATGAAGTGGCTTACTACAAGGGCACTATACATGACACATGCTGGAGGTCTGAAAGATGTCTCACACTGCAATGGATGTGGATATGGAGGCACCCACATGTCCACTCAAGGAACATGCAGTACACTGGCATACCTGCACAGAACATCACTATCTTCTTGGGGAAGTTGTACTTTCCTAACCAAGGCCATGTAGTGGCACCTCTACCCTTCTTATGGAGGATATGATCCCTGACCCCTCACAGCTTTCTACAACAGAACTTGTCTACTGCTATCTTGTCCTTTAGCTATATACCATATTGTACAATTGCTGAGACCCCCAAAACCAATGCAAATGATGATGGCTGTGCACTGTACATGGCTTACTCTTTAACTGCTGTCTGATGTACAGTGATGCCAGTACATGCACTGCCTTGCCTGGCCTGTGTGTGAACTGTACACAACATGCAATAATGTTGATCTGGCTCGACTGCTGGAGGCCAAGACGACCCTTTATTCTACCATCGCTGATATTACTATCATGGAGTTAGTCATGTACACCATAGATCTTGGTCAGGAATATAGCTTAACATGGCCTCACAGATGTCTTTGGGTCAGTTTTCCATCTTGTCTCAATGCATTTGCAAATTTCTTGTGGTTCACTTTCATGGTTTTCTCATTTAGATGTCATTATGCTCTCATTAACATACAGTGCATGGTGTGTAATGTTTACAACTTTATTATCGTGCTACAAGCTTTTCGGAATCACCTACATCCTGTACATGTCTATTACTCATATTTCATTGCACCTCACATTCCTCTGTCTATGAATCTTCCTCATAGTGTAGTACTACTCTGATTTATTTAATATCTATGCCTCTTCAATGTACTATTCAGTCACATAAAATAATAGCTATCATTCATCTGGATCTCTGTTCAAAGTACTGTTTTTTGGATGTAAATCATTTAGCTTATATTGTAGCTCTGCAAAAGTAATAGACTTGCTGCTTGAAAACTCAGTTATTATTATTGTTATTAAAATTATTAAAGGAAAAAGTGTCTTTCTCCTACTACTTATGTACCACATAATGTACGGCATATGTATTCTAAGGAAGTGAGATCTGGCAGTTTAGTGTACTTATGTACCACATAATGTACGGCATATGTATTCTAAGGAAGTGAGATCTGGCAGTTTAGTGTACTTATGTACCACATAATGTATGGCATATGTATTCTAAGGAAGTGAGATCTGGCAGTTTAGTGTACTTATAGGTTCATAGATTCATAGGTTCATAGGTTTATACTAGGCTATCTGCCCTAAGGCATTTATAAGCCTAGCCCAAATTATTGTGGCTTACGCCACCCCTTATATGAAAAAATACTGTGCCCATTAGTTTGTTGTGCCTCTGTCCAGCAGTGACACAGAGATGATTCCTGGGGTAAACCTACGATCTCCCATCCACAGGTCTAGATTTCTCTTGAACAGAGTCAGCGAGGTGCTCTGCCTCACATGGACCGGGATTTTATTCCACAGCATAGGGAGTCTCTGAGTGATAAATCTATCCCTCCAGCACGTCCTATTTATATCCGTGCTAAGGTTTAAGTCGCTTGCTCTAGTGGTTTTGGTGGATTTGGATTTTTGAGGTGGAGCATGTCCATTAATTCCGGGTTGGACATGGCCTTGTATGTCAGGCACATGTCACCTCTGAGCAGGCGGTATGCAACTGAATAGAGCTGGAGTTTCTTCAATCTGGCAGCATATGACAGATTTTGGAGTCCCTTTATCCTTTTGGTGAGGAACTTTTGGGGTCTCTCCAATTGCTGCAGATGTCGGGTGAGATACATCCCGAATGGGGCATTGTACTCGATCATTGGTCTGATAAGTGAAGAGTACAGGGGAACAATGACCTCACTAGATCTGGATGTGAATCCCTTCATGATCAGGTGGGCAATGTAGAAGGTCTTTCTAACCACTTTAGCAATGTGAGTGTCAAAGAAAGGCCACTGTCAACCTGGGTCCCCAGGTCCCTGATAACCTCTTCTGTGCTTAGTGGATTGCCACCTATATGGTAGCTTGGGGTTACCTTGTTTTTCCCGAAGGGTATGACTATACATTTTTGGCGTTTAACTTCAGGCCATGGCTCTGGCACCAGCTATCTGTTTCCGTGAGTCCCTTCTGAAGGATATCCATGTCCGATGCACTTTCCACTATGGCCCAGTTTGCAGTCGTCTGCAAACTTTGTCAGCCAAAGTCCTCCCATGTTGGCCTGTACTTCTGAGAAGTAGATGCCAAACAATAGGGGCCAAGGACCGAGCCCTGTGGGACACCACTTGTGACCGGCTTGGAGTCTGACACAGCGCCAGCAACTCTAACCCTGTGGGTTCTGTCCTTAAGCCAGTTTGCAACCCATCTTGTGACATATGGGTTTACATTTAAGCTGGTAAGTTTTTCTACAATACCCGAGTGGGGTATTGTGTAGCTTTGCAAGGTCAAGGTAGGCTGTATGGACTGCCTTTCCCTCATCAATGGCCTTGGTGACTGTTTCGAAGAAGTCAACCAAGTTCAAAAGGCATGATCTTCCCTTGACAAAGCCAAACTGGGTCGGGTCCAATGTCTGCAAGTCCCCTATATCTTTGTTTATGAGCTCCATTATGATCCTCTCCATAGCTTTGCAGACTAGACTTGTTAAGCTTATGGGGCGGTAATTACCAGGGTCCGTAGAGGCACCGCCTTTGTGGAGTGGGACCACAGTTGCCGTACGCCACTCCTTGGGCACGTATCCTGTGGTAAGGCTGAGATTAAACAGCTGCCTTATGTGCGGGTTTAATTCCTCATTTAGCTCATGTAGCACACAGCCGGAGACACCATCCGGTCCCATTGATGCTGTGTTTTATTAGAGAGAGCAGCTTTCACCTGCGCATTTGAGATGTCCGGGAGGCTACACTCGGTTGGGATAGTTATCTCTCCTTTAGGGGGGGAGAGGGGTGAAGTTTGCACTGAACCTGTCTGCCAGTATGTTGGCAATGTCTGTGGGTTCAGTGATTTTTGTATCATTTTGGACTAATTCTGAGCATATCTGGGAGTTTCCACCCAGGTTCCTAACATAGCTGAAAAAGGCCTTATGATTGTCCTTTGAATCCATGGCAATTTTTCTCTCAAAATTGGCCTTAGTTGATTTTATGAGTGCTCGTATTTTTTTACTAATAATGATCAGGGGTGACTTCCCTTTTATGGATTTTGTTCTATCATGTAATAGCTTTCTCCTCTTATTGTAAAGTTTGTTAATGGCTGGGGTCCACCAGACTGGACGTTTGCCCTTTGTGGAAAGAGTCTTGGTTTTATTTGGGATTGCCTGATCCATGCAGTCCTGGAGGTGTTCATAGAAGGTATTTGTAAGGGCTTCCAGCTTGGGTTGTGGTTTCCTCTGGCTCAGGGGCCTTGAAGGATACCACACCAGTCTTGAGTAGTGTGAAGTTTGCTTTAGAGAAGTTCTTCACTATGGTTTTTTTTGCTGGGGGGGGGGGCGGGATGTGGATTTCCAGTGAGATTAGTTTATGATCAGATCTCACCAATGAGGGATATACTTCGGTGTGGAGCATTTTGTCCCCATGTTTGTGACAATGAGATCTAGTATATTTTCTCCTCTCGTGGGAACAGTGACTAGCTGTTCCATGGCATTTGAATTTATGAACTCCAGGAACCGTTGGGCTAGAAAGTTAGGGCTTGTGTAATGTTCCCAGTCTATATTCGGGTAGTTGAAGTCACCCAATATGATGGTGTTTGGAGATACATTTATACCCTCCAGTGTCTTCAGGAAGGCTGTGTGGGGTTCCTGAGTTTGAGAGGGTGGCCTGTAGCATGCTACAATTTGTAGAGCAGTTTGCCTATGGTTAGTTGCACCTGGATGGTTGCCGAAGCTTGATGCGTTGCCACCAACCTGGAGGTGTGAGTATCCTTTATGAATATGGATACACCCCCTCCTTTTGTGGAGTGGTCCGGGTTTTGGGGCGGAGCATGATATGAGGTAAAACCTAATAGTGCCGGGTGCTCTCAGGAGCCTTGAACCAGGTTTCAGTTACAGCACAGACATCGATGTTCTCCATACTGAGAAGGGCCTTGAGTGCGTGCATTTTGAGATTTAGACTTCTGGCATTGAGCAGCATTACCCTCAGTTTCTTCCCATTTTGTTTTCTAGGGTGGTAGGTTTAGAATTTGAGCCTTGCCTAAAAGGCACTATGGGGTGGCAAGAGCCTTAGCCAATATCCGGAATCCCAGGGTGACAGGTGCAAGCTGTCCCTTAGCAGCGTGGCTTGTCAAGCATGTCATCCCAGGCAGACAGACACTGGATCCCCTTTGAATGACACCAGACATTAAGCCAATTGTTAAAGCTGATCATCTTGTCTCTATATTGTGGCATCATTCTTGGTGAAGGAAGGATACTGCTCAGGGTTAGGGTCATACCTGCCTGGGCTACATAATCAGAGAGCTCCTCTATGTCTCTTTTCATGTAGTCAAGGGAAGTGCGTCTCAGGTCGTTCACACCAGCATGGACAATGACTGTGTCATATTTGTACTTGCCATGGAGTGACCAGTGCTTGTGTTATGTGGCGGATTCTAGCGCCCGATAGGCAGCTTACTGTGACCCTCTCCTTGTTCAGCCTGGTGAGTGGGACATCAGTGTGTCTGACTATGGAGTCACCTATGACAAGTATGTTTGGTGTTGTATTTGGCCTTACGGGCTGTGACTGCTTTGCACACTGCTTTTGTGGTTTATGTGTTGCTTGTGGGGTGTCTTGAGGTAGCAGTTGTTTGGGTGTCTGCTTTGGAGGCCTCTGCTGTTTAGGTAAATTTTACTCAGAGCCTCAGTATGTCTTTGTGTGTTTATGTGTTTGATTCAGTGGAGTGGTAGCATTATGTGAGGCTGGTTTTGTGGTGTGTGTAGTTGCCTTCTCCTCCTGTCTGGTCTTGCCAGTCCTGAGTTGAGAGAGCTCAGCCTCCAGTTTGGCTAAATAGCTGCATCTCTCAAGTATTTGTGTTATGTGGGAGGAGGAGAGGGTTGTCTGTGTACATGAGGCAGTTATAACATTGCCTCAAGATTCCCAGATTCACCAGCTGGACCGGAGAGGAGATTGACAACTGACCATTGGACATGCTAGAATAATATTGGGAAATCCTTAATTGAAAACAAGGGCCAGTGGGGAGTGAGGGTGTAGTGCTTTTAATTTTTAGTGCTGACTTATATAATTGCTTTAGTGAGCAAGTGCCAGGTAACTTGAGTGCAATGTGTTACAAGTAACTAAATGCAAAAACGACAAACAGTAACTTTCTTTCAAGTGAAACAAGGAAATAAGTACAGTAAGCAATGCAGATATCACTAGTGATCCACAGAAGCGCTGAGAAGTTGCGTATTAGGTGGAATTAGCTTCCAGGGAAATAACAAGCAAACAAACAACAAGCATATAAACAAAGCTAGATTCAGTAGGCCTGGATCTAGTCTATGCTTGAGCAAACAAGGTGAACCAATTTCAGTAAGATACAGTTCAAATATTCAGGCACTATAAACCTTTAACCAGAAAATTCCCAGCTCAGAAGGGCAGAGTCCAGCCTCTTCTCCCACAAGAGTGCAGACCACGAACCTTCTTAATGTAAAATAACTGGCCTGAAGCCCAAGTGCCTAAACCAGAACTAATACACTTGGACACTGGGCTCTCAATCAGCAGTTCCCAACTTAGAAGGATGAAAGCTACCTGTACTGCCACCACAGTGCTTGCCACAAACCTTCCTAATGTAAAACAACTGTTCTGAAGCCCAAGTGCTTAATCCAAAAGACTTGAATGATAGCTACACTTTAATCAAGTTACAACCAAGCAGTAATAAATACCATTGAATACTTTAGAGAATGTCTGGATTAGTGCTCAAGTTACACAAACAAAGCTAGATCCAGCAGGCCCGAATCCAGTCTATGCCACAGCAAACAAGGCGCACCAACTTCAGTAAGGAACAGTTCAGATATGCATGCACTATAAGCCTTTAACCAGAAATTCCCAGCTCAGAAGGGCAGAGTCAAGCCTCTCCTCCCACAAGAGTGCAGACCACGAACCCTCTTAATGTAAAATAACTGGCTTGAAAGCCCAAGTGCTTAAACCAGAATTAATACACTTTTAGAATAACAGACACTGAGCCCTCAATCAGCAGTTCTCAACCTAGAAGGATGTAAGCTACCTGTTCTGCCACAACAGTGCAGACCACAAACCCTCTCAGTGCAAAACAACTAACTGGTCCGAAGCCCAAGTGTTTAAACCAAAAGGCTTAGAATGAGTTACACCAAGCAGTAATAAATACAATTGAGTATTTTAAGATGATGCAAAAGTAAAAAGAAGTAGGTAAAAACACAAGTACAGTAAAAGCAGATGAATTTTTTTTTTTTTTTCTGAACAAGTGCTGAGATCAAAGAAACAGATTTGAGTGCTGAAACTAGAAAACTGGCTAGTTATAAGAAATAAACAAGCTAGAAGGCTTCCCTCAAACACAGAAGGGCTTGGGGGCTCAGAAGCCTACAAATAGTCTGTACCACTTAACAAGAAAGGCAGGAAATAAGCTTAATTTTTTTTTTTTCTATTTCCCAGATGCTCTCTTTGTACACAGTAGGAGTGCCTGAAATCAGAATATGATCTCACTGCACTCAGTTGAGTGAGCAAATGAGATGGGCCCAGAGGCAGGCTGAGGGGCGGGCAGTTTCAATGCCACTAAGATTAACACCAAAACAAAAACAGGGCGGGTGGGTGGAAATAACTGAAGAGCAGAATAACTTCAGATAAAAATTCCTTCAACACTCCTTCGTACACAGTTTAAATCAATTTAAATACTGTATTTTTTAAAGAACAAGTGCAGGAAAAGGTACTTAAATTCTCTTATCGTCCAGTTGAATATAACCAAGTTTTTAGCTGGCCAAGCTGAAGTTTTAAAGCAGGAATTATTTCACATGCACCAGTTTAAATATGCAAGGACAGGAAGTCAAAGAATGTGGCTACCCCACACCTGTAATTACTAGCAAATAACAAAATTCAGCCAACACTAGCTTTAGTTCAAGTTACTGAAGAGCAGAATAACTTCAGATAAAAATTCCTTCAACACTCCTTCATACACAGTTTAAATCAATTTAAATACTGTATTTTTAAAAAAAAGTGCAGAAAAAGGTACTTAAATTCTCTTATACGTCCAGTTGAATATAACCAAGTTTTTAGCTGGCCAAGCTGAAGTTTTAAAGCAGGAATTATTTCACATGCACCAGTTTAAATATGCAAGGACAGGAAGTCAAAGAATGTGGCTACCCCCACACCTGTAATTACTAGCAAATAACAAAATTCAGCCAACACTAGCTTTAGTTCAAGTTACTGAAGAGCAGAATAACTTCAGATAAAAATTCCTTCAACACTCCTTCATACACAGTTTAAATCAATTTAAATACTGTATTTTTAAAAAAAAGTGCAGAAAAAGGTACTTAAATTCTCTTATACGTCCAGTTGAATATAACCAAGTTTTTAGCTGGCCAAGCTGAAGTTTTAAAGCCACAAGTTTTATGTACCACATAATGTATGGCATATGTATTCTAAGGAAGTGAGATCTGGCAGTTTAGTGTACTTATGTACCACATAATGTATGGCATATGTATTCTAAGGAAGTGAGATCTGGCAGTTTAGTGTACTTATGTACCACATAATGTATGGCATATGTATTCTAAGGAAGTGAGATCTGGCAGTTTAGTGTAGAGGATGAAGGCTATGAGCTACTGATGAGTTTCATGCTCTAGTCCAGGTTTGTATCTCTCAGTTTTCATTTGCCTGCCATGTAACTCAGAGTAAATTACTTAATTAGCTGGCCCTCATGGACCTCAACCAGCTTAACAAAATTTAAACATTAAGCACAATTCTTTCACTTTGTTTTAATAATCTTAACTTCTCCTGCGGTTTACTTTCATTGACTAGATGCAGAGTTCTTTTAATATGTCTAGATAATTTCATACTTTAACCTTTGGTTCTCGATTTATATGATCTCAATGCTTAGCACTGACAGAATTCTAACTTAATGTCTCCTGCTTCTAAGGCAGTGGTGTTAGCTTTGTTAATGTAGTTTTCATAGTGCAATACAGTTGATGAGTACAGTAGATAGCCTTAGGTAATATGGATATGGCTGTAGCATTGAACTACATAGGTTCATATGTTCATAGGTGTTTACTAGGCTCAGGATCACAATGGCCTTTTTAAGCCTACCCATGCATCCCAAATCTCTGACAATTTCTGATACCCTTGATAAGTGTAAGCAGGGGTTTGGGAGATCAACCATTTACAGGTTACCTGTGTCCATTAGAGACATAGGTGTCAAACAAGGAATTAATTTCCGGTTTCCCATCCCATTGTCCAAGTTGCCCTTGAATTGGGTTAGGGAGCAACTCTGCTTCACATGGATGGGGATCCTGTTACATAGACGTGGCAGTCTCTGGGATACATACCTATCTCTCCAGCAGGTCCTATTTATATCACAGGCAAGGTTTAAGTCTTTAGAATGGGTAATTCTGGTGCTGTTTGTTTTGTGGATATGCAAGAGGTCCATCAGAGTCGGGTCTAACAATGTCCTGTATGCCAGATACAGATATCCCCTCAAAAGCCTGTAGGAGACAAAATACAAGGATAGGGCCTTGAGGTGGTCTGCATAGGACATTTTACTTATGCCCTGTATTCTTGTAGTGAGGAACCTCTGTGGATGTTCCAATTGTTAGATATGCCTGGTTAGGTACATACTAAAGGGGGCATTGTACTCAATGATAGGTCTCATGAATGCCGAATACAGTGGAGAAATTACTTCCGTGAACTTAGATGCCATACCTTTGTTTATACGTTGTGCAATATATAATGATTTTCTCACCACTGTAGACACATTAAGGTCAAATGGTAGATTACTATCTATGTGTGTCCCTAAGTCCCTGACTACTGGGTCA
>NC_056744.1:518445555-518450555 GCF_019279795.1 Protopterus annectens
TGATGATGAGAACTGCATGGAGCCGGCATACCCTACCTGCATTTGTCAGGTTATATACTCTACATTATTCAGAGTGATGATGAGAACTGTGCGTAGTCGGCATGCCCTACCTGAGTGATGATGAGAACTGTGCGTAGTCGGCATGCCCTACCTGAGTGATGATGAGAACTGTGCGGAGTCTGCATGCCCTACCTGAGTGGTGATGAGAACTGTGCGGAGTCTGCATGCCCTACCTGAGTGGTGATGAGAACTGTGCGGAGCCTGCATGCCTTACCTGCATTTGTCAGGTTATATACTCTACATTATTCAGAGTGATGATGAGAACTGTGCAGAGTCCGCATGCTCTACCTGTGCTCACGTGGATTTTCTCCTGGTGTTCCGGTTTCCTCCCACATTCCAAAGATATGCAGTAGGTGGATTGGACACTCTAAAGTGACCATAGGTGTGAGTGTGTGGTGTGGTATGGAAGAGCTACTGTGGCAGGGCTAGCCACCCAGCAGTATAATGACTGTTAATGATGAAGTAACATGCTAACCCCATATGCAAAAATAGGAAAAAGGGGTTGTGGATGGATTGATGGAAGGATCAGAACTGTCTGATTTTCAGCATCCCATATGTTATGTAGTCATTGTTGCATATTATTGTGGTACGATCTTCTCTATAACATCTGATTGCAAAGCATATCTACATTCAGGTAACAGATGGTAGTGTGGCAGTTTGCAAAAAAGGCTAAAACTCTGACTTTTTAATGAGCTGTGTCCTGTGGCAGGGGTACAGGTTTTGAATCGTTCCACCTTCATTTACCTCCCATGTGACATTGAGCACGTCATTTAATGAGGCAATGCTTTGGAGCAACTGAGAATTTTTGCTAGGCTGCTTAATGATCTCCAAGACTGAATGCCTAGTAATTATGAACCTTTTATTTGCCAGACATTTCCTATTACATAGCTGATCTAGTTCAGGAAATGTTTGGGCAATACCACCCGCTCACTATTTTTGTAGTGTAACACAGGCAATTTAATCTTCAAAGGCAGCAGGCAATGCATTGATAGATGAAGCACTGGAATGTAAAGTTGCTTTCCCAAAGCAACCTCTGCATTAGTAGTAGTAGTATGTAATGTGGAATCATTCAGATGACTTTTACTTCTGCACATGTTTTACATATTGACACATCAAATTGTATCAAGTGGTTAGTACTTCTTTTGCTCTTATAAATATTGTTCTTTTTAAACTCTGCAATACATGGCTGAATCTTATGGTATGATGCTAATGATCTTTATACAAATCATGTATTTCATCCAAAGCAAACAATTAATTATATGTGATTTATTTCTTATTATTAACAATAATGGATGTACACAGTCAACAAAGTGGTTATAACTGCTGGTGAGGATGGGCAGGGGCTCTCTGTGGATAAAAGTAGCTTAAGGTCTTATCATCTGGTCATTTATAAGCAGTCAATCTGGCTTGGCAGGACTAGTGTGTGTGTGTGTGTGTGTGTGTGTGTGTGTAAGGGAATTAAGCTGAAATACTTTAGTTACTGCTGTTTCTGTGAAACAACTTTAAAATATGGGAATTTGGTCATTATTATTGCTTTTAATTTCTGAAAATGACATCTAAGAAGGATGTTGTCAACAGTGAAGCTGTAATTGCTGGGTTTTGGGGATGTCTGTGAATATAAATGGACATATAATCTGACATTGGCCAGCTGCATTTTCAATGAATCCATGTTTCAAAGGAAAAGAGGTTTACTGTTGCTCATGCTAAGTCTGTATGCAATGTGAGATTATTTTGTTTTGTTTTCATTAGCATAAAGCCATTGTTGTTTGTGCTACAAAATTTAAAATAAAGGTTTTAAATCAAACTCTGTTAGCAGGTAAAAGAAAGACGAAAATAGTACGCACACCGTCAGTTCTGAACAGCGTTTACAGTAATTTGTGACAGGCAGCCAAGTAATGGCATACTGGAATGGTTGCAGGGGGAGGGGCTCTGGTCCAATACTCTCCGTAGGGCCCCAATTTACCATGATCCAGCTCTGGTTAACACTGGCTTAAGGTTAAGAACACAATTTGGTAGCACACATGCAGAATAATACAGTGATGAGAAGCCAAACAGTATCAATTTAGTGAGAGAGCTCCTAGACTGAAGGGTAATAAGTTATCTCATATTTTTAAAGAGAATGCATTATTATAACTGACTTCAATATAATGAAATAAGATGGTATCTCTGAATTAGATGTTTGATAGTATGAATGACTAGCAAACTTACTCTAGTCTTGGCACTTTGAGTCACTCTTTCTCCGCTTGAATGCTGTATCACTGAGAAGTCACTTAAACAGAAAAGTACTCCTGGATAAGTCATAAAATTAGGTATATTTGTTTAGTGAGGCTACGTGGTCAAAAACTGAAAATGTGTGTGTCGGGGGGGGGGGGGGGGGCAGCTGAAGAAAGGTGCCAAGAAGAAGTTATACAAAGTCTAGGAGCAGAGGTCTTTAACAAAGGGATATTATAGCTAAATCTGTATATGTGAAATAGTTAATTGCAAATTATTTTAACTATGGTTTGACCCACAAGAGCAATGTAAAAGCAATATATGTATATGTACCAATTTGTTGAAATATCAAATTAACCTTCACCAAAAGCTGTTTCTAGCACTTTAAACAAATGAAGTAAATGTGCAGTTTGTAAGAAATCACTTCTTCCTGATATCCAGTGACCATATCATTAGTTTGATTAATTAGATAGGTGGTGCAAAATGTTTTCCTCTTCATTGTGGAGTGAGGGGACAGGGGATTTGTATCTATACAAAATTATTTATTTATTTTGTTTTTTTATTAGCTGTTATCCAGATGGGCGTACCTTCGTTGAAGGTTGTGCGTCAGAGCTGGCAACTTGGCACGTAAAAATCTACTACCAATCATTAGAGGACCGGAGTTCCGCTGTGGTGACCCCTAACCGGGAAAAGCCGAAAGACACAACAACAACATTAGCTGTTATCCAGATGTCATTTTGATCTTCCTTAAAAACATTCATTACATCCTACTTTGAAACACTGTGTAAAACAATTAGTCACTGGAAGCAGAGACACTGGAGGAAGTTAAATTATAGATCTAAACCAAGAAGCCACAGAAAGACATGTAACCTCTGCATACAGTAATCGATTCTAAGATTCTGAATCTGCAGAGTGGACACTTTATCTGCTGGGTCTCCATGCCACCCAAACTTTGTTGATATTGTCAGTAAATGTTAATTACACCTGGTCATTACTGCTTAGTCACAGTCAATGTGGATCAGATCACCCGGTCAGAAGGTATAGGAGACAGGGCAAGCCTGGAGAAAGGAGTGGGACAGATAAACTGCAATTAGAGCTTCCCAGGATTACCAAGTGATCCAAGGGGATAGACCACCCTTATATAACAAGATAGCTGGAATGTTGGGATTCTTTTGAGAGCAGAGGTGTTAGCTGCATGCTTTTTATAAGGAAGGGACACAACCAGTTATAAACAATGTAAAAATGCAGTTAAAGATACCTGGGATTCTCTGTTTTAATGAAAACATGTGAAAGAATTGGTGGAATCTTCAAGGTAAATGTTGAAAAGCAGAAAAATCTTCAAGGTAAATGTTGAAAAGCAGAAAAAAGATGAGGTGATTAGTCATAAAAATTGAAAAGTCTAACAGAGATAAAAATGAGAAGAGGGAGAATAAGAGAAAGGTGACGGAATGGATGACAAAAGAGAATCAGAAGTTAATCATGACAGCAGAATGTAGATAGAATAACCTAACTTCAAAAAATGTATTACAATCGCATGACGGAAGGTATAAATAAAACAATAGCCATCATATATCATTTATATCATGAATAATGTTGACTTCTGTTTTTTGAGGCATGTCTTTAAGATATACAAGTATTTTTGTATACGCATTTCTACCTGAATGACAACGGGGTATCTCTTCAAATAAACCTGAAACTGCAATAAGAAAATCTGAAGTTTGTATATTTCAGTTCTTCAGTTGTCATATCTGAAATGTAGGTGTCACCTTATCTTTCTTTCTCTGTTTTCTCATTAAGATAATTCTTTTGTAACAGCGACATTAGAAATCAAGGTGAAGGAATCTTGAATTTCACCTAAAACATGGACAAACAATCCTTGGGAAAAAATGTTAGCTCTTACTGAGACAGTAAAAATGACCTCTAAATAATTAATGTGTAACTTTATACTTTATTAATTGAATATTATAAATTTTTGTTACTAATTTCATATTTTTTATTAATTTTTCCCTTTGTTTGTTCAGGTCAATTGTACATAGTGTATATAAAGGTTTGTAATACTTGTTTCATCGATGATTGTATTATTAAACATTATATTATTTGGAAAATAAAAAAAATTATTTGAGGACGATAATTCTTTTGCACATGCCTGCAGCTTACCTTAATAACCATTTCAAATGTAAACACTCCAGTGAAGACGTAGTCAAAATATCTGAGCACCTGAAATATTAAAGGAACATAGAATAAGAAATATAGAAGTATACCAAGTGATTGGACAAAAAATGATTAGAGCATTAGAAAAAGAGCATTTGTACATTTATTTATTCATTCAATTAATTTATTCTTCCACACTTTCCAGAATGTGCTTGTCTTGTACTATATCATTTACTATTCCGTTTGGATATAAATTGTCTGTGTCATAATTTTTATTTTGAATTTGCAAATTTCAATTATTGTTATTAATATACTTACACTAGCAATAATTCATTTTTGCAACAGTGATGTCAGTTGACAGATCCCTATCACCATCTACATCATTTCTTCCAACTGCCAAATACAATGCTCCTAAAACACACACTACTCCTAGTAAACTCTGTCCCACTTCTCATAACTCTTCACAATATATTTTTACTATCCGTAGTATTTTAACTAATTCTCTGACTCATTATATTAAAAAAATAGAGTGTTCAAACATTTCCTTCATTTCAAGTATGTTGTGAAAAAATATTTTA
>NC_056744.1:518453055-518478055 GCF_019279795.1 Protopterus annectens
CATGCCTTCGTTGAAGGTTGGGCATCGGGCTGGCAACCCGACGCCATAAAAAACAACTGCCAATCATTAGAGGACCGGAGTTCCGCTGTGGCGACCTCTAACCGGAAAAAGCCGAAAGACAAACAACAACATGGTCTCGCTGTTTTGAAATTAGATGTTATGAGTTTTCAATGTTATGAAGTGAAACCATATATACACACACACACACACACACACACACACACACACACACACACACACACACACACACACACACGTGCATGTAATGATAGATGATAGATATAGATATACACAGATTTTAGATACAGGTGCAGATAGATTAAAAAAGGCAAGGAAACCACAGAGGCTTGTCCATAATGTTGCTGCAAAGAAGCATGTATTGAGCAAGAAGGGCAGCAAACTTGTTTAGTAAGATGTAGGATGATATGGTTCATTGAAGACTCATGTTCTGTAGGCAATTGTGCAATGTTGGCAGTATGAGGATTGGAAGAATTAATGGATTTTTAGGATTCCTATCAGAAGACCAAAGACGCATTTTGTTGAATGCGTCTTGGTTGAACTTCAAATGTCGAAAACGCAAAATGACGAAGCGGCATATAAGTGAATTATTTCCCTGGGAAAGAAGTTGCTTGGCCGCTTCCATCACTTGGCCATTTTTGGCACTGTAGTGCGATCTTGGAGTTGGTATATTTAAGTAGAGGGTGTGTGGGGGGCATAGCCCCCCATGTCAGGTGGTGTGGGGGATGAAGCCCCCCACTTTATATAATGGTTGAATGTGCTTTTTTTTTTTTTTTTGGGAACAGCAATTTTTTTCCTCTGAGAAAAAAAAAAATCGCTATTTTGGTACTTTGATGTGTTGCGAATTCAAACTTTTGAGTTCAATATAACGACGTTCAGTCATTTGATCATTCGTTGTTATAATACAGACCCGATTTTTAGATATCCAGTTTTCAGCTTACTACTTTAATTATCTGATAGACTCATAAGGTTAAGATTATTGGGAGAAGCATTGCTTCCAGAAGACTACTGGAATATGTAGTGCAGGAAATGACTGTACAAACTATACCTGATGTCAGAAAGGTGGTGAGATGTACAAAAATTTAGATTTCTGATAGCTTCATATGTATGAGTTCAGTATCACCAAGCATTGGGAGATAACTTAGGAAAGAGCAAACACTGATGAAGGGAAAAAAAGAAAGGAAACTGAAGAAGGAAGAAAATAAGGCAAGATGGTGATGAGAGAAAGTGCGAAATAAAAGAGACCTAACTGCTATCAAGAGATGAGGGTTAAGTTAAAATGTTCCTGCTGGAAACAGGAGAAGATGTAGTAACTACTTATTTTATTTATTACCTTTTGTTTAAGAGAAAAATCAGAAATGGCAATAATAGCCTGTTTTTGATGGCTGATTCGGTAGAAAACCTCTAATTACAATAACGGCAAAACATTTCAATCATAATACACAATGGTTTAGGGAGAATGCATATGATAACAGTATAGTATACAATAGAATAAGCATGAATATTGCATGCAGTATAAGTAATACATTTATATTACAATCTGCAGGAAGAAGAACTATTCAGAATACTATACAGGTTTACTGGGATAGAGGGAAGGTGGACTTTGGTAAATGAGGTTGATTGAGCAGAGCCATGAATTACTGAAGTATAGTTTTAGAAGAGTTTCGAATCTAAGTAATTTGGATTGGTGTCTAATGATGTTAAGGACAGAGTTCCAAATCTTGGTGATATAGCGGGATTATAGAGACTACTTTGTCTACAGACCCAAGTAACCTATTCCGGTAAAAGAATTTTACAAGGTTTTGTAATGCTGGTCTGTTTTGAGGCCTGAAGCAGCTTTTCTAAACTGTCGCCAACTAGGTTATAGAAAGGCAGTGTAGAAGTTTATGCAGTGTAATTGTTTTAAGGACGGGAATCGCTGGGTTTTGTACTGTATTTAACAGTGAATATTGATATTTTTGTTGTAGCATTGTTCCATTTTAGCTTGGAGAGAGAGCTGGAGATTAGTGTAGATGGGTGTTGTGTGCAATAATATGAGTAGAAGAAATGTAGCGGCTAAATTTTTTCCAACATTATCAGTTAAGCAGGCTTTTCTTCAATATATAGAGACCAAGTTTTTGGTGATTCTTTTTTATTGCTTGTTTTTCTTTTCTCTGCACTGATGAAGGCTATTGTTTAGGCCGAAACCGGTTTGCTATGTTCTGTTTTAATATGCCACAATAAAAGGAGGTTTCTGCTTGCCTTTAACCTTGTGCTGGCTCGCTTTGTGTGTTTTGACTTGTTTTTGTGGATGTCATACTTTAAGTTCTCATCAATGGTGACACCGAGTAATTTTGTGCAAGAGATGAGTTAGACTGGAGTGTTATTATCTGAGGTAACTCAGAAGTTATTTTTGTGTTAGAGACTTATTGACATGAAGAGTTGGAGCTTTGATGTTTAGCTTTTAATAGGACATGAGAATTTTGATGAAAATGTATTTTGTTCTTTTTTTCCTGAAGTTTCTTGGAGGGAGGCAGCATTACAAATGAGTGCCACAACATCTGTGTTTTGTGTAAATGAAGCACAAATCATCTGCATACTGAATGAGTAAGGTTGGTTGTTGTACATAGGTCATTAATAAAAATATTTAAAAGCACCGGACCTAATATTAAATTATGAGGAACAGTAATAGAAATTGCCATGAATGGCGAGAATGCTTTCAGCTACTTCACCACCTGGACTCTCTTTAAACAGGTAGCTGTGGAACCAGGTGAGGGTGGCTGTGTCAAGGACTACCAGTTAAAGAATGAAAGTTTGGGTGACTATGGTGTCAAATGCATTAGATAAATACAGCAACAGTCAGCAAAATAATATTCTGGGTCCCCTGTGGAAGTTTTCTTGGTTGGTGAAACTGAGTACAGCAGTAATAGTGTTGTGGTGTTTTGTGCTCTAAAGCCATCTGTGATAAGGAGCGAAGATTGTTGTCAATCAGGTGAATAAGGACTAGATCTTGAATACATATTTAAAGTAATTAAGATAAAGGTAACAGAATAACTATGGGTGATCGTTACAGAATTCAGTTGGGTCACCTACCTTATGTAGAAGAAGAATCAGAGGATATTTTTTATGGTTTACTATCATATACTCGTGGCTGACTCAGTAGAAAAATCATATCATCGACTTACATCCGCAAAAAATAAAATTGCTGAACTCCGGTATTGCCAAATTACAAATCGAATGTGATCTAGGGAAGAGTGTTAACATGGGTTGAGATAAGAGTGAGATCTGTACTTCTGTGAAATTGAGGTTTGGGTTTCGCCCAAAGTGGATAGTAAACCATTTTTATATCTATTGGGTACATAGTTTCTTGGATGGAACTGTTTACTAAAACCAAGATGGGATAACCTAGTGGGTCAGCAGCTGTACTGTGTACTCAGAAAAAGGTTATGTGCAGAAAGTGCAGTAGTTTTAAGCTTTGAGAGTGGTTTATTAATGGCAGAGGCTGGCATTTTATTGAACAAAGGATAACGGAAGATGGTTGTGGGAATGGCAATGTTACTAGGCTGGTGGTTGTTAGTGAAACAGTTGGCAGATTAAATAAAATGTGTATTAAGGTAGTTAGAAATTGTTTCAGTCTGGTTTGAAGTGGAAAGACATGGCTAGGCTGGGCAGCCTGGATTTATGTATTGTTTATAGTAGTCCAAAACTGCTGAGGGTTCTGGGAGGGGGTTCCTTGGAAAGAACTGTAGTACAATTTCTTATAAGATTTAATGTGCTTTTTAGTGAAGTTATGAAGATCTCTAAAGAGCTGCATGCTTAATTGTCTTTTAATTAGAAGCCATGTCTTTTTATCTTAAAAGTTATTTAATGACTTTGGATAGCTAAGGGGCAGATTGTATCCAACTCTTTTGTGCTTGGTTGGGGCTGCATACTTTACTGTACTGAGAAAAGTTTTGTTGAAGTGTAAAACACCATCATTTAGGGGTGTGCTTTTAAAGTATTCCAAATACAGTTATACAGTATCCATGAGTCCATTTTGTCATACTTAGATAGCTTGTAGACCATATTGTAGTGGTGAGATTTTGTGGAATGGATAAGTAATCTCTTCTTACAAAGGAACAAAGGTGAATACTTAGAAAGCTAGAAAGGGTGACAGGGAGATATTTTTGCTTGGATCATTTGTCAGGGTCTAGTGCGGTATGGATGACTACTTGGTGTGTTAGGTATATCTAGCCGGAGAGTTGATATGCTTTGTGAATTTGTATAGGTTTATGTCAGATGTTTGCTGGCTGACAACGATAGTCCCACTGTCTGTATTTAAGTTTTCTAAAATTATAAGACAGATTAAAGGTAGTGTACAGGTGAACAGTTACTACCCAGAAGGATCTATACAGGAATTAAAGAGATGCTCTTGTGGTTATTTATTTTAAGAGAGAGTTATGGAGTTCTAAACTGTTAAAAGTGGAAGGACAACCTGGATGGGGGAGAGATAATGATTGAGTTATTGTACAGTATCCTCAGCTTTTTGTGATCTGTACCATCATATGATATTCTAGCCTGGAAGGACTATTGCTTCATTCTTTTTGACATGTTTTAACTATGATTCAGTTAGTTCTAAGACACTGGGTATGCACAGAATAATCTATGTATGTACGTCTTGCACATTCTACATATGTTTTGCCAGTTTATATGTTGTAGAATGAGTCCAGAACAAGAATGCATGTTTGATGTATTGCTGTTAGAGTGAGATGTGGAAAGAGAAGGATGTAAGTAGGACTGACGGCTTGGATAAATGTGACTAGATTGGATTAGTGGTAGAGTAAGGTGATGAAGAGATAAAAGCATAGATATCTGGGTTTGTGTTTTGATCCTAATTTTATCAAAATGGGAATCCTTAAGTTGAAAGAGGATTTGTATAGGTGGTTGTACATGTGTGGGAGGAGGTGTAGAGAGAGATGAAGTGTGGAGTGTGGTTTATCTTTGAGAACAGGCTCTGGAAATAAGTATTATGTGAATTAGAGTGAAGGACATAAGCTGGGTACATGGGGAAGTGGTACACGGTAAGATAGGATACAGGCAGAGATAGAGAAAGAAATATATGAAAGTAGAGGATGTTCTTACACAGGATGGTAATATCAGGTACTCCGTAGAACAGAATGAGTCGCAAGCATCAGTGTGGTGAAATGGGATTTTCCAAATCATAATTATACAAAGAGACTGTAAAAGAGCAGTGAGATAAGTTAAAGAGTGATAAAGCTGCAATGATATAAGCTATAAAAAAACTTGATTGTAATACACAATGAATTTAGTTTGCTGTTGTTGCCACTATGAGAAGAGTGACAAAACCCAGATGGAATACCAGTGAGTAAAACATAAAAATGAATGATAAAATAAAAATGTAAGGAATTGAAATATAACAGCAGCACAGTAGGTTAAAATTAGTTGTTCTTGAGGCACTGATGATATGCATGGCCATCAGGGGCATTAATATTGGGGCCAAGGCCATTTATATTGAGGATAAGGCCATGCTGGAGGGCACTGCTGTCTGAAATGTCTATCAATAGTCTAGAAGGAAGACTTAAAATGGATGCATGACAGCATACAGATAAGGGTAAACACCCTTATCTACACCCATCTGGGATATGCATACATCTACTTTTTTCACTTTGTATATGTCCTTCTTTACCTTTTGTAGGGGTGCCATTACAATTGTTTATCAGTATCAGTGAAAGATATTGGTACCAACGCAGGAAACACACAGAACATGACTCCAGCACTACTATATCCTAGATGGATACAGAGCAGCGCTGTAATAGTAGAAGCTATCAACAACACACTTGCTTGTATCATTCATGATACCCACAGAAGAAAATGCCAAACCATCTCCAGTTAGGTAGGTTACTGTGCTAGTAACCATGTTTGTAGAATTGCAGTTGTGTTACCATTGGTTGATGCATTTAAAATCTTGAAACTTGACAAAGAATAGGGTTTGCAATGCATGGTCGGCAAGATATCATCAACACCCTTGTCCATAACTGGTTATAACTAATACAAAGAACAGGACTATGAAAACATAGCATATGAGTATTTCCAACATATCACTGCACATCACAATTGGTTAAAACACAAAGTGTGAGAGCAGGTGTGGCATTCATTAAGGGCTCAGTATGTAGCTGTTTTGACGCCAGTCTGAATGCCCAGGAGCCTATTAATAGCAGAATGGCATGCAGGAAATATAATGCTGATCATCAACATGGTAGTATAGGCCATTATCCTGGTCTTGCTCCCTGCTATGGTTGTGATGATGTCATACGTGACCTGAATTATAGCAGTTGCATGCCAACATATGTTGTTGATGCACATTATCAGATTGCAGTTTATGTATAAAATCCTAATATATCAGTGATACAACCTGTATATCAAGTGTAGAGTCCTAGGTAGTAAAAATATACTGCAGCATTCCCTGCACTGGCTACACTAATTACAAAATAATGCAATTATTAGCACAGATTACTCCAGGGAATATATGATATAATGGAAAGCAAAATAGCAGAGAGCTAGAAACGTATTTATTCAAGAAACTGAAATCCTGACATCTCAGCAAAGAAATGCCTTACTACTCACAAACCATTCATTGCAGAGACATACAGGTTGCAGTTGCTTGAACAAATTATGTTCTGGATCTCCATTATTTTGTTATTTTTGTAAGTTTTCTTATATGATGGAAGCCACGCATCACAAATATATACTCTGCCTGATTGTAAATCCTGCATAGTCTCTCTGTACCTCAGTGGTGTACAACCTTGACGTTGTAATAAAGACATAGCAAAGATATGAGGGGTGAAGTCATATGCCCCTCACCCCACATGATGGTGCAAGGAGCTTGCCTTCCTATAAAAATAACATTGCTACATTTCATTGAAATCACAAAGATCAAGCCCCCATCCACAAAAATGTAACTTTTGTCATTCATTTCCTAAGTTAAACATCATGTCAAACAGATTAACTAACATATGATTAATCACTACAGTTATCTCATTTAGTATCTGAAGGTAGTTCCTGGTTTCTCTGCCAGGTTTCAGTGATGTCTCCTATGTTGCTTCTCTACTTTAAAGGGGTCACCACCATAGCTTTCCAAAACTGTTTAAACCTGCCCCTGTTTTTCATGCTGGCTAATGGTTCCTCTATGAAGAACAAATGCATTATACTTGTATAATTCGTAGCATTCTTATCCCCCAGCTACAATAATTCATTAACCAGTTACTTCTACTGATACTATGTCTGTTGTGACAGTTAATGTATTTGAAGAAATTACTTTTTTCTTCTTTTTTCCTTTTCTTTATCACCTTATTACACAGGGTGTCTATTCTCATTAACGTTATTCAGAAAGATAGTTTTTTAGTGCTTACCTATCAACTTGATCTTTAACTACATCCCGATTTTTCAACGTATTGCATTATTTATTCTTCTGTTGATTTAGCATTTTAGCAAGTTTGTTTTCTTTCTTTTCGCAAGACTTTGGTCACTTTTTTTTCCCTTTTTTTGTTTTACATTCACAAAATCATCATTTTGAGTGGGTTACATCAAATATTTCACAGATGGGAGTGCAGAGTCTGATGTGATTGAACTGCACTATACAAAAGCAAAACTATTCTAATTTAATTTTTTTCAAATGACTAATAAAGTAATGCAGTGATGTGAAAAAGTCTGGAAAACAATTTGAGTACTTCACATTGTTATGGTATAATAACATGTTAACAGAAATAAAAAATATGACTAACACTTTTCAGTCAGTTTGTTTAAAAATCGCCTTTATTAATCATAAGTCCAGAGAAAGAACATTTAATAATTCACAAATGTTTTTTTGCAGCAGTATAATTACACTCTGAAACTGTGAGAAAGGCAGCTATGCGAATATCCCTGTATAACTTTCACCATTGTTATAATATATTCTTGTGTAGATCATAAAAAAAAAATAGCCACTAGAGAACAGAAGTGGGAAGGGAAAATAACTTTAACATTTGTAATACACTTCTCTGCGTCACAAAAAAGTAAGAAGTGTTACAGCGCAAAGTGCATTACAGCATTTTGAAAAGCTGTTAAAATAATAGATATATATTTAGCTTTTGCCCACTGATCGTGAAGCAATGCTATTTTGCAGTTTTCTAAGCTTTACGTACTACAAAGTGACATTCTAGATGGTTTACATCATTTTGAGTTTTAAAACACTTTGCATTTCTACATTTTTCTTCTCTAACTAGTAGTACATAGACAAGTCAATCACAAAATATTGCAAATAATCATTGTCTGGTTTCTCATTATAAACAAGCAGTTATGCATTCTCCAAAACAGTGCCAGGTTTCACCTCTCAGGTTTGCTTGACTCCATTATTGAGGCGAATTTCTTGACATTCATTTCTCAAATATATAATAGTTTTGTTGCAATAAGAGATGTGGTCATAATTCTATGTATTCTACAGCTATTTCAAGACTATAGCAAAACAGACTGGATAAAGTAATTTATAATGAACTGTGATAAGGCATGAATTTACACAGATTTACATTCAAATGATGGTGAATGTATTACTCTCCCACCTTATTCTAATAATATATGCCTCATTTTTTTATGTTTAATCCCTTCTACACTTTGGTGTCAAAAATGTACATACAGTGTTACAAAACTGCTTCATTAGCATACATTATCATCCACTACTAAATCAACTACACCCCAAACAGTCACCTTTAAAAGGACTATTAGTTAAAAAAAAATTGCCAGTTAAACCCAGTAAAAATTCAGGTAACCCTGTTACAGAGATGACAAAAATACTGAAACCATTCATATTTTACTATAATAATACCAATGCGATCTCTATATCCTTGACACTTACATGAGTATTTCTCTTTCCACCCTATTATATAATAACATTACCAGATTACCAACAATCCAGTGCCTAGGCAGTCATCCTTTAAAAACTACTTGGTTGGAAAAACTGACTGTATATCTCCCCAGCTAGTATAACTTCCTTCTCCAGAAGCATCTTTATAGCATTATACACACACACACACACACACACACACACACACACACACACACACACACACACACACACACACAGATATATATCAAATATCTCATCCTTCTTCATCTTAAAGCTGAAGACAAAGTTCATATCAAACTATTTACAGCATAATGCCAATTATGGACTTCTGCGGTAGCGTTGTTGCCTCACAGCAAGAGGTTCTCCCATTCGATTCTCGGCTGGAGTGTGGGGAGTGCCTTCTGTGTGGAATATGCATGACCTCCCCGCAGTTGGGAGGGCGTTCGAAAGACATGCATAAATGGGAGTACCTTTGCTGAAGGTTGAACATCGAGCTGGCACCTCGACATTCATGAAAATCTACGGCCAATCATTAGCGGACCGGAGTTCCGCTGTGGCAACCCCTAACCGGGAAAAGCCGAAACACAACAACAACCAATTATGTAATAACCATTAATTTTCATCTCAAAGAGAATCTGAAGTAGCAAGAATCACATAGTACACTATAAAGCAAATAAGTAACACTCTCCAAAACTATACTGCAGCCCTTAACATGCCTCACTCATAAAGGACACTAAAATTCACAGTACAGGAGTCTACTCTGCATGTTTCCAAATTATATATTATCAGCAAATCGATCCTTCAGTGAATCTTTCCTTCCATAATCTTGCAATATTTAACAAATTAAAACATCTCTGCCATACACTCTAGAATTAGTTCTGCTTCATTTGATTCAGTTTATGAAATATTGTACTTAAATAGTTCAGCTTCAATGCTTTGTAATGTTTGCAATCGTTCCGGATGATTTTTCACAAACCTTTACATTTAGTAATAATGGAACTTATTTAATAATTTTAATGTAATTAACTACATAATTCAGTTCTACTCAACTAAAATAATGTTCACAGTCTTCCATAGCAGCTTCAATGCAATTACCAAGTCTGATATGTACAACCATTTCTAAACTGTAGGCACATTCAGCTACATACTTTAGAGTTTCTTACCAAACTCATATATGTAAATAAGCATATTTTAACCAACAGAAGGTTAAGATTTTCTAATCTTCTTGATTCAAACCCCTGTCATTGTAACTGTTACTCTTGTCATGTCACCTGAAAACTTTTCTGTACTAGTTCATGTATAAATACTTATTTTTCTTTCACATAATGTGTTAGCTCACGAAAAATCATTCTGGCCCAGATTCTAAAAGACTTGCTCTTAGTGTAAGTGGCCAGTTACACTGAGAGCAGGTGTTTTGGAATTTGGTGGCCATAGTCAGCCTGTTTATAGGTAGGCCTCATACCAAAGCGCATTACACCAAGAGCAGGTCTTTTGGAATCAGGGCAGACTTACACCGAGGGCAACACTTTTGGAATCTGGTCCTCTGTTTAAATCAAAACATAAACATTGTTTTTCATTTTTTTTTTTGAATGTCAAGGTATATTACCATTAATACATTAATCATTGCAATAGGTGACAATTAGTAAGCACTTCGGACATAACTTTTAAAGTTATTACTTCAAAGAAGCTCAAACATACTGCTATCCAAAAGCCATACTGCATTTTTAGTCAGTTGTTTAGATCTCATAATCATACCTAATATGCCATGTTGCAATATACATGTATGTGATCTGTTTCATTGACACTATTTAGTCGAATAAACAGAAGGTTGACATCTGTCGACAAATGTAGTGAATCGGACATTACCTCGGAAATGTCCAGATTTTGCCTTTTATCCTCCCTTTAGTTATGGCTTTGTACAGTTTTCTTGCTTGGGTTTGGTGAATTTGCCTTTTCACCAAGAACTGTGTGATCTTGGAGTACATATACAAAATTAGCATGGGGTATGGGGGTGCAGGGGGACTTGCCCATACAAAAAGCAATGTTTTCTTTTTCAGTTTCTGCATGTGCTAAGAGTCATTTCCAGCATATGCATAGTAGTGTACCAACATGCATAATGTTGATGATTTTGTGTCAGCATTTTGCAAGTTGATAGTAGTGCCATTCAACAAATTTAAATAAATGCATATCTATATATATATATATATATATATATATATATATATATATATATATGTATATATATATATATATATATATATATATATATATAGGTTGTGTGTGTGCATGTGTGTGTGTGTGTATATATATATATATATATATATATATATATATATATATATATATATACACACACACACATATAAAAACTCTTTTCATCTACTATGTTGATCAGCACAACTTTTTTTTCTTTTTTTTTTAAACCCCATTTTAACCCATAGCTATTGCCTTCTGAAATTAGAGACAAGCTTTGCTCATATGATTTGGCCTCATCAGTCCTTGGTTGAATATTTGCAGCACATAAGACTGCACTGCTAAAGTATAATAAATACTTGAAAGGAGAACTTCAGTCCTTCATCTTTTTTACTGCTTCAGGAATTATTATGTCACTCTCCCCATGATGCAATATGTGTTCCACGTGTGCATCATCACATGATACTACAGAACTCACATAAAAGGTTAGCAGGTGAACAGGCTTAGCACCACTGCACTAACAATTGAGTCTTTTCTTCTCTTGTTTATCACTATTGTGCAGTTCCAGGGATGTTGCATTAATGACCAAGACCACATTATATCAGGCATTACCATTTTTCCAAAATAGTGCTGGCATATATAAGTAGGAGTGGGTATGTGGGAGTGCAGGGGGACTTTTCCCCTCTATCACAAAAATGTACCCAAAGATTTTACTTGCTTAACAACTATACAAACATAAACAAATTCATGCAGCATTAATCTAGATGTCTTGTAGCTCAGTCCCAAAATGCAGCAAATCATTGTGCCATTTTCTTACCAGCAGGGTACAATATTTGTGAGTAAAAGTATAAGAGTGAAAGAACAGAAAGTGACTTAAGTTAGTGGAATTCTGCTGTGCCTGCTACTTACTCGGTTTCTTTCAGAGTTGGTTGCTACAGGATCTTCAGCTGCCAAAGCAATACTGCTTGCAGCAATGACCAAGAGAATGCACATTTCAAAGTACCGCAGACTCACAATGTAATGACAGACCTTTCTTACCCTGGAAATCAAAGAGAGAACAACTGGGATAAAGCAATAGTAAGCAATCGGGCAAATGCATCTATAAAATCCATCTTTTTAAAAGTGCTTAAAACAGGACTTAATTCCTATATTGGCGTGAAGGAAATATATGGCATATTTTCTAAAGTTTCATCTGTCATTTTTGGACCATACCAAGAACTGTCGATAATGTTACTTACAGCATTATTCCTTATTTACCATGGGATCCTGTCGTGCATGAGGAACAATGATGTATGCACCAAGTGAAAGGGCATACAGCTTAATGGATGTGAGTAGATGGGCAGCTTAGTTATGATAATAAGTACAAGAGACCAGTTAAAAATGAGATACTACATAACACCTTAATCAAACGAGGAATATATGATGCTAAGAAGAACTGCAAATGTTTTTTGATCATCTGAAAAATGAATATTATCCGTACAACTATCTTTTACTTTTGATCATTTTAAGAGATACTCACGGGTTGGATGTGCTGAATATAAACATTGAGCTGTAAGGAACTATAACTTTTGCATCTGTTGCACCCAACTGCTTCTTCTCATCTTCTTTTAGTGGGGTGTTCACATCAAATTCTTTGACTATAAAAATAAGTATTGAACATATTATACTAAGTCATTCTTTATCTTTAATGCATTACCATCTGCACAGGTGGATACTGTAAGCAAAAAGGTGTTCATTGCTTATGCAGTACATGAAAAACATAATGCCACTTTCATTCTACAAAAATTGTCAAATACAAGGAGCAAACTACTTTATCAGTTTAGTAATGTATACATATTGGATGGCATTCATGATGAGAGCAAGTGAGGAGTGTGTATTGTGTAGGAACATCATGAAACTCAAAGCACACCATTCAGATTTGTTTAAGTACCTTGCTTTGACATCAGAAAAATTGTCTCCAAGCATATGTAGCAAATCATGACACTATTTACTTCAAAAAGTTATACTTGCATGTGTCTTTTTATATTCTTGGCAATAATGCTATAATGTATGAAATGTTGTTCCATTTATGCAAGTTTAACTGAGGAAGAGAAGACAATAACTCTCCAAATTTTACCTTGTGTTATGACATTTTATATATTTGCAGTTCTGCGGAAGTGATCGCAATTTAACTCTGATGCTGTTAGAGCAGACCATAGTTTGTTGATATGTTCTACATATAGCCCAAATACCCACTTCATTAAGTGTGAAGATTTTCTAAAGCTAAATGTTTACCCATTCCCATATTTTCAGTATTCTTCAGTAACATCTGGCACATTATTAGAGGGCAACTGCATATTCTAGTAAAGCATTTGGTGAGAATGAAAAACATCCTGATTTCTGCTACACATGTTATGATAAGCTTCCTCTTTGGAAATCAGTTCTTGATTAACACTAGATTAATCAAAGCTAGGATAATAAGACCATGTAGTGTATTTGAACAGGAAAAACCTTCTAGCACATTCATGCATGCAGCTGCATTCTTCTATTCAGTCATTTAAATGATGAACTCTGAACTCCAAGAAACTGAGAAAAGGGGACTCTTTATATGATAGTGACCACCACTGACAAATGTGAGAATCCACCACAGGTGCATTATATAATATCAGCAATGCATAATTTAGGCTACCAGTTTGATAAAGACAGACATGGTGCCTGTCCAAACACTGTTACAAGTATATAATGTATGTACACGTAGTCTTATGTATATATATGTGTGTGTGTGTGTGTGTGTGTGTGTGTGTGTGTGTGGATATATTGGGGAAGGAGATAGAAAAACTAATTCATATATATGTACTACTGCCACTGCAAACTTCAGCTGCTGGGGTGTTTCCAGCCATTACATTTCTTTTCTGAAAAAAACACATTTATTGAACTTCCAGTCAAATATTAACAGTGCAAAATCATATTATTTAACTGCAGGCAATACTACTTCCAGTCATTATTAAACCATGGTATTCAGTTCGATACAATCATTGAATCTGTAGTCTATAAACTTACCATTTCAAACACAATATTATGAATATTACATTTGCTGATTCCATATATCATGCCATTCATCTTGCATATCTTGTATGTACTTAAATCATCATTTGAAAAAATAGAAATCAGTTTATTTCTACGGAGTATTTGTAATCTTACAGCAACATCAGACACAGGTCACTATTTAAGCTGGCTGAATTTCTGTTTTTTGTCAAGCTTAACTAAACTTACTGAGTATTAATAATACATTTGATAACTAATAATCTGATAAATACCCCAGCTTCCAACTTAGCTCAACCCAGTAAGTAAGAGTGATGTTGCACAATATGTATAATATTCTCGACCTCACATTTTAAGGATGTTAATTATGAGTGTGTGTGCGTGCATGTGCATGCACACGTGTGTGTGTGTGTTTGTGCGCGTGTATGTGCGCATGTGTATACATATACACATATATATCTATACTATATATGTATATGTGTGTGTGTGCGTGTGTGTGTGCATGCCCAAGTGTTCCTTCCTACAATATTCAAGTGCATATATTCTTATCAAAAGTTTCAATGCTCATGAAAAAATACTTCTGTCTGATTCTAGTTCACTCTAGTTCTTCAAGGAAAAGAAAGAGAACTCTTAATGAAATACATATCTTGTCTTCCAACTGGATTAATATATCTTGAAAGAATCTATACATATTTTTGATTTCTGCTACTTAACTATTGGTATGGTACTTTCAGGTAAGCTTTCCTAAATACCCCAAATCAGCTTAAAAGTAAGCCACCATCTATTCTCTTGCCTTACAACAATTTCATTTTCTCTGCTTTCTTCTAGTTACCTCTGTTGCCCCAAAGCAATATAGTCACATGATTTTGTCTGCTTGTATCAGTCTTTCAAATATTTTATTTTTAAAAAGTATCATGATATTCTTACCGTAGAATCCAGTATGAGTAAAATTATATAAACAAGAGAGTTCTCTTGTAATTTGTATTTAAGAAAGCACCCTTAATGTGAAATGCTAACTCGGGTATTATCTCATTCAGTGAGACAACATCAACAACATGACTTTAATTCAATCATAGCCTCTTGAAATCTGTATGCCATAGTTACAGTGCTTCTGTGTTTTTCCCTTGCTGTCCTTGACAAATTTCAAACAAAATTCTCAGTCTGTCTGTCAAGAAAAGCGAAAGGGGGCACAACATGAGCCATTGCACTGGAGCACACACATTATACAGCATACACCCTTCTTCTAGAGGTGTAAAATGAATTAGCAAGAACTGCCCCTCCCCTAAACAATATTCAAAGAACTTTTTCATACATCACTTATGCACTTTTTCTTTTACACAATTAAAAATATAATTTAAATTACTATTTATACACACTGTGTTGTCCCAATTCAAATTTGCAAAAAGCCTACGAGTAACTGTATGGATAACTTATTAGAGGTGACAACTTGGTTCTATTCAATCCACCTGATTTAGTTGAAAACTCAAACCTTCACAATTACATTGGCTATCTTGCATTATATATTCCTTAAATACAATGAACTGAAATATATTATTTTATAAAGCCTGACCCTATAACATTCTAACTATCAAATCCCCTAATATGTTAAGGTTCTTAATATTAGATATTGGATGCTAAAATTAGGCTCTTATATTTTCAAATGAAGTACTAATTAAATAAGATATATAATTATTCTTATATGTCTAACAAGGTATTTACTGCACCACAATATCCATTTATACTATAATTTATCTTGTAAAGAAATATATCCATTTCTGGACTAAATGTGCTCGTTAAAGCCAAAATCTCATGATTTTTTTAATAAGTATTAGCTACTGTATTAATAATTAAACTCAGTGAATTAAATCCACATTATAATTTTAGAAGCCGCTTCAATTTTTACAGACAAATATACAAAAAGTTTAATTACTGTAGGTATCATAATACCTTCAGAATACTCTAATTTCTCATGCTACATTTTAACTTAAATTACTTTAGTTTCAGAGGGCATTAAAAACCTATATGAAATTGTCCTACCATCATTTGTTAAAATAATTACCATATAAACAATACAGGTTATTTGTGACAGTAGAAGTAATCTTCAACAACAACAAAAACAATGATGACAGTAAACGACAGGCTCCTTCTTCATATATAAATCCCAACGATATTTGATAATATAAACTCCCAATCAAATTATTAAAGCAGTTATTGCATATCATTTGCTATGTTAAACTGTGCGTAAACATAATATCCTTGAATAAACTAATGTGATAACACTGGTCTATTCCTGTACAAGACTCAGTGAGCATAATAAAATGCGCAAAAAATAATAATCTTATAATAAACATCATTTAGAATGTATGTTTTCTTGCTATGAACATTTAATGTCATTTTAGTCATTACAAATTATTTCAAAATTTATAGTCATCAAATGGCTATTTTCATTCATTAAAGAAAACAGAGATAAAAACATATTTATTAATTGCGGTAAGTTTACAGATGAGAATTTTATTTTAGCCTCTCAGATATTTCAGATTGATTTACTATACTATTTTCCACCAAAGCACCTTTAACAAACTTCAAAATCAAACAGATGTCTTTATTTACTGTACAAAATTAAAAAAAATAATATTTACAACCATAATTTTACCTTGACAAAAGGTGACCTGCAACATGCGTAACTCTATTCCTACTTTCACCAAGTACCTTCAAAACTTATGTTATCTATGTTGGAATGCATAAGTTATAAACCATCCCTAGGATTCAAAAAGATTATACCATGGTTAGTTAGGACAATGGAGAAAATCTCCATTTCAGAAACAATGTAATTATGTACCCAGGAACACATTTCATTAACAGTTAACTATCATGTATGTGAATTAAATACTGGACTGTAAGACCACACCATGTTAATATATCCTACTACTTTCCACCCATATAGGTGCAAACAGGCTCTTACTGACATAGTCATACCCATTCTTACACATGCATACATGCACCCATGCACACGCACACAGGCACCCATGTGCGCTCGCACACACACACACACACACACACACACACACACACACACACACACACACACACACACACACACACACCTACATGCACACTAACATACACACAAAAAGGCATATATGGGCTATATAAAGGCACTGAGAAAAATAACTCACTAGAACTGCTCTGGAGTGTTATATCAAGTTGTTCCTGTGTTACCACAATTTCTTGGTGAGACCACATGGCTAGTTTCTATGCCCCTAGACATTCACATTTATACATTGGCTATCTTACATTATGTGTTCCTTAAATACAATGAACTGAAAAATTTAATTTTTTTACCAGGCCTGATACTATAACCTTCTGACTATTAAACTCTCCCTGAGATAGTGTGCTCTTTATCCTGTGATCATGTGGGTATTCTCTCAGGGCATTCTCAAGTCATGCTACATAATATCATAGTGGGAGAGCAGTCTCTGAATTGTGCTTTTTATGTTTCACTTTGGATTAAAATCATTTTTTTCAAGTTTATTAGACCTTGGAATGTATTGCAACTTGGCTTCTCTGGGTGAAAAAGAGCTGTCATTAAATGGTATGAATGTGCTTTAATGGTCCTTAACAAAACTCACTCCTGGCATAGTGTTTTAAATCCATTTACACTGGCAATATGACTAAATATTTACTAAACATGTAAGACTTTCTGAAACAAGTAACAGAGCATGAAAATAAATGGGAAAAATTTGAATGTTTATAGTTAAAGAAGAAAATATTGAGACGTCTTATATTGCTGATTATCTGCTTTTTCATTGGTACCTACCAGGAATAGCAACAGAGTCTACTGGAGTTTGAGTATCTGGGATGTCAACAGCAAAATTTGACTTTTCAGGAACTTTCTCACCATTTGTAGGGTTTGCAACTTCTCCTGAATCACTGCCTCCAGGAGAATTATTTGCCTTGAGGTTGGGGTTTGACAGCAGCATTTGCTCACTAGGGTTTGGGCTGTTATTGGATTGCATAGTGCATTGACTGCTGGTCACATGGTCGTTTTCTTCTGTTTGCTGACAAACAGGAATATTTTCTTCTGTTGTGGTATTGTGGAGACTTGCTTCTGGAGATTCACTTATTCTATAAATAAAAAATAGTGTAAAATAAGCATGCTGATAAATAAAAAAATGAAAAAGACATTTTTAAACAACTCTGTATATTACACCAAATGTAATAATATCTATGGGAATAAATGCTCGGTGCTTCAGCAGAGGCACTAGACTCCAAAAGTCGAAATTAACCACAGGATAAAACACGGTCAGAGCAGTCATAAAATAAACTAGTTTCAATAAAATAAAAAGTGTTTAATCAAAAACAAATTAAGAACAGGTACATGCCTTCAAATACAGCTTTGTCAGACCCTTTAAAAACATGTAATTAAAGCAAGATGTTTAAATAGATTTCCAGTTAGATTCAGCCAGTAAAACTCATAGTAAGACCTGCAGGTCACTAAACAGTCTGACATCAGTTCCTTAATAAGAAACCCACTAACATCAGTTCCTATAAATATCTCATATGAATTCTCATACAGGAAAAAATCTCAGACAACAAAACCCCATAAAACCAAGCATAAAAATCAATGTGAAAAATCTTTGAAGTCCATGCATAAATAGACAAGTCTATACATCCCAACAATTAGTTCTTGAGGCCATGTTTTTTTCAAAACTGGTTACAATGAGGCTTTTTCATTCAAGTTTTTACCTTGATCGGCTTTTAGCCTGATAATCCATCTGATCTCTCGATTCCCTGTCAAATTCCTTATATCACCTTGTCTTAAACCTTGTAAATTCCTATCAATAACCATGAATTTAAACGTATGTGATATACCAGTACTTAAAACATGCTTAGAATGTATTGTCTAAAGAGCCAATGCAAATGTTGTACAGATGTTCCCTAATTCAATCTTTTAACTCTGCATATTAGGCACTTATACATAGTCCATTTATTCATATTCTTCAGTCACTCACTCACTCACGAGTGTCTTGGCATGGTATATAACATTATTATTGTCTGGCAGTTGTTCTGCATTTGAAACCAGTGTACAGTCTCCTCAACATCATACCACTGTCTTACAAAAGTTATAAATACCGGTAAATCAAATCACCAACAAAAGTTAAGATGGACAATAAGCCCATTAAAAGATCATGACCAAAATCCTAAAAATGTATCAGAGTGCTCTAAAACTGACAATATTACAATATTTGAAAGCTAGAAGCAAGGACATCTGAAGGACTGTATAATAAGGATTATTAATGATACATACATTATCAGTGTACATTTCATTACCAACAAAAAGTAGCAAAATACAGTAATAAGTATTAACAGTTTTTTATGATGTTGCTGTTATAGTTATGAATGATGGCAGCAAAAACATTTACATCATAGAAAGGAGCTACCTCCACACAGCCTATGTCATCAGAACTGAAATATTTTATATAAAGGTAACAATAATGGACTGCAGTAATCACCTTAATGGATGGCACATATAATAAGCATTTGTCAGTGTTGAATCGAGACTTGGCAGTGGAGGGAACTGCTTCAATAGAGGTTAAATATCTGTAAATCCTGAAACAATTAATAATGGTGTAAGGAGAGAGAAGTAACTGCATTCCAAATTATTTGATAATTAATGCGTATGTTACTTCTTTTGGATGAAAAAATAAGGTTTATGAATACTGCAAGGACTTTACAGTTACCTCATGAGGAGAGCGCAGAGTTTATACTGTGCACAGATGAAATCAATGTAGCACAGCAATTATTTTGAGAGTAGATTTTCCAGACATAAAATAGGCTCACAGTTTGGTGGTTATCAACATTTTTCTCAAGATTTTCTGTAGCTCTGTCATATGATTCTGCCCCATGAACTCGAGTATTAAAATATGAATCCTGATGAGGTTGCATATCTAGTCTTGAAAATCTGAGCTGGAATGATCACTTACTGCAAATGATCAAAAATTGGCAAAACTTCAAGGAAATATTTGCAAATTTAAATTCAAGCCCATACATTTGCAAATATTTAATTTGTTTGCAAATATTTAATAATTTTGGACCTATGACTCTAGTAAAACAACTTCCGAGACCTTCCAACTCCTGAAACTATAAAACTATCAGTTTGCAATTGCACTCTAAAATCACTTCATTTAGAATTACAGTCAGGTTGAACAGCAGTTAAGGAGGCATAATACCATATACAGCAGGTTTGATATTTTAAGATCAAAAGGTGAAACATGACTAAGCTGCAGTAGCATGTTGGTGCCCTACAGGATACTGTCACAGTTTGTGATAACATTCCAAGACTAGAGGTAGAGGAAGATAGGCTGTAAGGATCTGCATGCATTTAGATAACATCCTTAATGTACTCAGCTGTAAGAAATCGTAGAGTAGATAAAAATGTCAATAAGCTAGAAGGAAACAGAATGTGTGACAGAAGCAAGAATACAGGAGTTTGGAAGACTTGGTTGAAATTCTCTAAGAGAAGGAAAAGGAGAATTGACAGCTTTTTAGAGTTGTAAGAGAGATAAAGAAGTTGAACAAGGGAGAAGTCATATAGGAAAAAGAGGACTCAAGGACACTGGAGAGTTTCCTGACAGGGCCAGTAGAAGAAAAGGCAGCTTGTGAGCTGGCAGAGAATATGAGTTGATGCAAAGGCATGGTTAGGACCATAGGGATAGTGGACAGAAGGACTAGAAATGGGTAGTTCAGAAGAAGATTAGAGAGAAAAGAAATTAAATGAAAATGTAAAAGGAAGGAACAAAGTAGATGTAACTTGAAAAGCAATAAAGAGAAGGAAACATAGAAGACAGGAGAGGAAAAAACATAGACCAAACTGGAGATGGAGACAGCTGATGGAAAAATGAAATGAGCTATCAGTAGTTGATTGAAGGTCTGAAACACAAAGAATTCAACCAGTGCATACTGTATTACATTAAAAACAATCCACATGTAGTAATAACAAGGCCCAGGTAATGTGGGAGAGTAATTAAAGGATTAGTGATCATGCCACAGTGTGATTTGCTGTAGGGTGCATAAAAGAAATCTGGAAAAATAAGGACATTAAAAAAATAACTTTATGTTATCCATGTTCAAAAGGCAACAAAGAGTAAAAATAATAAGGTGCAAAGTAAGGAGAGCAGAAGAGGTTGAGACATGGACAATTAAAGTCCAAATCCAACAGGGCTGAACTAGAGATTGACGAGTGACAGATCGAGGCACCAAGCCAAATGTGTTATTCTTAAAATAGTTAAGAATTTGGCAATGGTTTTGGTAAAGTTTTAGATGGAGTTAATGAATAAATGATTAGAAAGAAGACAAGACCCAAAGTACTTAAGGGAAAAGGTGGTGCCACCACACAAAGGAAGTAGCAAGACCAACCCTTTTAAATTCATTAGACTCCACTGATACCTTCAGATATTTCACTACAATCATCCTACTCATAACTAAAGACAAAGAGCCTATGCTGAATCTAAATGCTTGAAATTGCGGACACAATAAATTAGTGCTTTCATTCACATGTATTTTTCTGTGAACTTCTTCAGAAATGTTAAACCATCCACTCACATACAATATATACATATTGAATAAATCACATGTTCAATGATGTCATCAATTAAAAAATTCTTTAAAGATATATAAAATTATTAATAAATATTCTTATATTAGATTTATTATCAGTAAAAAATACATACTTGTGTTATAAACTTAAAGTACTATACTTGTGTATAATCTCTAATATATGTATTTTTAAATACAAAAAAAACATTGTTAATGTTGACCCAAAATCAAAAAACACTTCATGTTAATAGACTCATTTAAACCAGGGACAAAATCAGCTCCCAGATGTAACTGCCAAAGAGACTCTTTGCATTCTAGGAGAACTTTGATGTCACCCATAAAAGCCCCTGCATAAATAAATCTAAAACTGAAAATGTGATTTTTTTAAAATTAGTACAAACTAAGGAATGTTTAGCCAATGCATTGGCTAAATCTTTCTTCTTTATTGCTAAAGGATGCTCACTAATTCTTATACGGAAACGTCTTGTAGTCATACCTATGTAGAAACTAAAACAAGTAGAACGCTGGGCTGTATAAACCACTTTTTCAATACTGCATGTGAAATAACTGTTAGACCAATAAGTTTTCTTCATGTGTGGAAAATAAATAGAAGAAGAATTGCTTAAATATCTACACTGTCTACAATTTTGACATGCATAAGTACCCTTTGCTTTAATACTAACATCTTTAATACTTCTACATAAATTTGTCGTCCATTCTAATATGTTTTTAATATTTCTTATCCTTTTATAAATAAATTTTGGCTTATCACCTATAATTTTAATCAAATCTTGGTTCCCTAGAAGTACCTTCCAATTGTCAACAATAATTTGTTTAATACACCACATTTCATTTGTAATTGGCAAAACAAAAGCACATATGCTAATATTGTAATGGCCAATTGGGAAAGCAAATTTATTGATAACAATACATTTAAAAATAACATATTGTTCTATCGTCGTTACATAGATGATTTGTTTTTTCTTTGGCATGGCATTCTAGAAGAATTTGAGAAATTTGTTGATTTTTTTGAACACCACCACTAGTTTTTTACGGTTTTCCTTTGTACAATTTGGAGAGAGTTTAAATTTCCTAGACTTGCATTTATCTTATGACATCACTTCTATGGAATTTAATAGTGGAATTATAAAAGCAAACATTGCTAACCAGTATTTACATAGGAATAGTTTACACCCCAATCATATGAAAAAGGGAGTAGTGAAGGGACAAATGATTAGACTTAGTAGGTTAACATCGCAAGATACTAATTTTTGTCAAGAGATAGATTTGCAGACATCCTTTTTCATAGATAGGGGATATGATTCCTTTTGGATAAAAAATATTGTCCAGGAAGTGCTGGTACTTAGAAAAGGTAAAGCTTCCCCTATATTAACAAGTCAGTCCAGATCTTCTGTGGAAAGCAATAATAATATTAATAATAATACAACTAATAGACTATTTGGTGAATCTAAGAACAATTTTTCATGTGCTTTTGTTTTGCCAATTACGAATGAAATGTGATGTATTAAACAGATTATTGTTGACAATTGGAAGGTACTTTTAGGGAACCAAGATTTGATTAAAATTATAGGTGATAAGCCAAAATTTATTTATAAAAGGATAAGAAATATTAAAAACATATTAGAATGGACGACAAATTCATGTAGAAGTATTAAAGATGTTAGTATTAAAGCCAAAGGGTACTTATGCATGTCAAAATTGTAGACAGTGTAGATATTTAAGCAATTCTTCTTCTATTTATTTTCCACACATGAAGAAAATGTATTGTTCTAATAGTTATTTCACATGCAGTACTGAAAAAGTGGTTTATACAGCCCAGTGTTCTACTTGTTTTAGTTTCTACATAGGTATGACTACAAGATGTTTCCGTATAAGAATTAGTGAGCATCTTTTAGCAATAAAGAAGAAAGATTTAGCCAATGCATTGGCTAAACATTCCTTAGTTTGTACTAATTTTAAAAAATTCACATTTTCAGTTTTAGATTTTATTTCTGCAGGGGCTTTTATGGGTGACATCAAAGTTCTCCTAGAATGCAAAGAGTCTCTTTGGCAGTTACATCTGGGAGCTGATTTTGCCCCTGGTTTAAATGAGTCTATTAACATGAAGTGTTTTTTGATTTTGGGTCAACATTAACAATGTTTTTTGTATTTAAAAATACATATATTAAAGATTATACACAAGTATAGTACTTTAAGTTTATAACACAAGTATGTATTTTTTACTGAATATACATCTAATATAAGAATATTTATTAATCATTTTATATATCTTTAAATAATTTTTTAATTGATGACATCATTGAACATGTGATTTATTCAATATGTATATATTGTATGTGAGTGGATGGTTTAACATTTCTGAAGAAGTTCATGGAAAAATAAATGTGAATGAAAGCGCTAATTTATTGTGTCCGTAATTTCAAGCATTTGGATTCAGCACAGGCTCTTTGTTTTTAGTTACAAGTTTGGTTTATTGACTGTGTTCCAATCATCCTACTCATGCCTTGAATCTGCTGAAATATTTCATCTAAAAGCTTATGCGATGGGAAAACATAGATTCACTACACCCATTTGTTAACCAGACAGGCACGCAGGACATGCAGTCCCCATTTCAGGGGTGACCTGGGAACATTGTTTGGTTAAGTGAGTGAAACAAATGCTGCACCACAAGAACTGCAGCTCACAGCCTTAACAATCTGCAATGACTGCTAGTTGCCACTGTTCCTTGATCTCTTAACACTATAGCTAAAGAGAAGTTAAATGATGTTCCTACAATATTTATTTATATTGTTTTGGTCTTCATATTGGTCTTAAAAACCAAGCAACACAGGCAGAGCTGATTAACTGCTTAGCCTAATAAGAAGGCTTACAGTTCAATGAACAAAATGTTGTTTCCAGTATGTGTGTAGCTTCAGATGACTGATACCACTGTAAAGATTATTTTATGATAATCAGTTTGCCATTTATACTTCTTTAGTAACTCATATGGTTTTAGAGATATGAATGTTAAATAAAAATTTTCTGATAAAGTGTAAAATGCAAAAAATTCACAATCCAAAAACAGCAACTGGATACAGTCCGGTCTGAAACAGAAGAAATTTAATTGTACCACACTTTCATTTGAGCACTTTCATCTATAAGACTTCATTAATTTAGCCAAGTAACTAATGCTATATTGTAAAACCAAACAGATCAGTAGTTCTACGAATGAAAAACATTTCAATCAACCATTGGAAGCTGAAGATAGAAATAGAGGAAGGACCAAAAGATTTAGAAAAACATAAGACACCCACA